>NW_024060453.1:0-223801 GCF_016432855.1 Salvelinus namaycush | reverse complement strand
TGTAGTGGGTTGTTAGTGATATGTTATATTATGTAAAGTAGACTAGGTTATAATGTATAGTAGTGGGTTGTTAGTGATATGTAGATGTTATATTATGTAAAGTAGACTAGGTTATAATGTATAGTAGTGGGTTGTTAGTGATATGTTATATTATGTAAAGTAGACTAGGTTATAATGCTATACTAGTGGGTTGTTAGTGATATGTAGATGTTATATTATGTAAAGTAGACTTGGTTATAATGTATAGTAGTGGGTGGTTAGTGATATGTAGATGTTATATTATGTAAAGTAGACTAGGTTATAATGTATAACAGTTAGTGATATGCACATCGATGTCTATACCTCAGCTATAGCCTACATATCATAGATGACCAGCCTAAACCTGTTCAGATCAGTTCACATAATGTTATAGTCCTACCAGTAGCAGGACAGAGAATGTACTGTATATAACCTACATATCATAGATGACCAGTCTAAACCTGTTCAGATCAGTTCACATAATGTTATAGTCCTACCAGTAGCAGGACAGAGAATGTACTGTATATAACCTACATATCATAGACAACCAGCCTAAACCTGTTCAGGTCAGTTCACATAGACCATCAGTTTTGTAATGATGATAAGTGATCATAGCCTTATAATAGTTTGTAGGTAGACTAGACCTACAGTACGAGAGTCTGCCCGTCTTTCCTACATACCAACACATCTATTTAATGTTACAGAGAAATATGTTCCACAGTTTCAACAGCCATTTTGTAACTGCGTAGGCTCCAAACATACTTTTAATTTCATATGTGCAAATCACATAACTTACAGTCACTGGTGCAGCCGCCTGTTTTCTTGCAGATGAAGTAGCTTTCATAGACAACTCATTCAACCAGCCTAAACAACAGTAAATACAAGATGTCAAATGGTCAAAGGAGAATACATGAAAGACAGGTATTTGCTACAGATGTAGGATATTAATTTGAGACAGTTTACTACAGCATAAAAATGATGTGGATTATAATTAACATTTTAAAGTGGAAATGACAAACTTCAGAAGCCTTTTAAAACATCAAATACACTACAAGTTTTAGTTTTTCTGCAACAGAGTGATCAATTTCAGATCCTATATCTGTACAGAGATAGTCTTTATCTGAATAAGGAAGTTTGAGTTATTATCAACGTTACAACTGTCAGCTGCTGTAAACCTCTGTGATTGGATGTTATAGACCCCCATCTGAACAGTTTCATGCTCACTATACCTAGTTCAATATATTGTTGTACGTAAACTTTGTGCAAACTCCACCGCCTGTATCCTGTCTCTTAATGTTTTCTATCACTAGCAGCACCATGTCACCATATTAAATACTGTGAACAGATGATCTCAACTCTGAGGAGATGTCATTGTGATGTCATTTACTACATTTCAACCTGTTGATAAAAGAACCCAGAACTCTGAGGAGATGTCATTGTGATGTCATTTACTACATTTCAACCTGTTGATAAAAGAACCCAGAACTCTGAGGAGATGTCATTGTGATGTCATTTACTACATGACAACCTGTTTATAAAAGAACCCAGAACTCTGAGGAGATGTCATTGTGATGTCATTTACTACATTTCAACCTGTTGATAAAAGAGGCTGAACCCAGAACTCTGAGGAGATGTCATTGTGATGTCATTTACTACATGTCAACCTGTTGATAAAAGAGGCTGAACCCAGAACTCTGAGGAGATGTCATTGTGATGTCATTTACTACATGTCAACCTGTTGATAAAAGAACCCAGAACTCTAAATCAACACTTACTGATATTATCCTAACATCCTTTACCTCATATTATTGTGTCTCTTTGTTCAACGAATGTTGGTTTGCCTATTCTATTAACATTGTAGCAACCAGCGGGCAGGGAAGTATACCCTGGTCGCTGGAGAAAAAGTCAAACACCCTACGCATCGCATCACTGCAATAGGGTTAACCCAGTATCAGTATAAACAGGGTTAACCAAGTATCAGTATAAACAGGGTTAACCCAGTATCAGTATAAACAGGGTTAACCCAGTATCAGTATCAATAGTGTTAACCCAGTATCAGCATCAATAGGGTTAACCCAGTATCAGTATAAATAAGGTTAACCCAGTATCAGTATAAACAGGGTTAACCCAGTATCAGTACAAACAGTGTTAACCCAGTATCAGTATAAATAGTGTTAACCCAGT
The DNA here is from genome assembly GCF_016432855.1 of Salvelinus namaycush. NCBI lineage: Eukaryota > Metazoa > Chordata > Actinopteri > Salmoniformes > Salmonidae > Salvelinus > Salvelinus namaycush. The sequence goes on along the minus strand of NW_024060453.1, from coordinate 221,599 downwards.
ATCAGTATAAATAGGGTTAACCCAGTATCAGTATAAATAAGGTTAACCCAGTATCAGTATAAACAGGGTTAACCCAGTATCAGTACAAACAGTGTTAACCCAGTATCAGTATAAACAGGGTTAACCCAGTATCAGTATAAATAGTGTTAACCCAGTATCAGTATCAATAGTGTTAACCCAGTATCAGTATAAACAGGGTTAACCCAGTATCAGTATAAATAGGGTTAACCCAGTATCAGTATAAATAGGGTTAACCCAGTATCAGTATAAACAGGGTTAGCCCAGTATCAGTTTAAACAGGGTTAACCCAGTATCAGTACAAACAGTGTTAACCCAGTATCAGTATAAACAGGGTTAACCCAGTATCAGTATAAATAGTGTTAACCCAGTATCAGTATCAATAGTGTTAACCCAGTATCAGTATAAACAGGGTTAACCCAGTATCAGTATAAACACGGTTAACCCAGTATCAGTATAAATAGTGTTAACCCAGTATCAGTATAAATAGGGTTAACCCAGTATCAGTATAAATAGGGTTAACCCAGTATCAGTATAAATAGTGTTAACCCAGTATCAGTATAAACAGGGTTAACCCAGTATCAGTATAAACACGGTTAACCCAGTATCAGTATAAATAGGGTTAAGCCAGTATCAGTATCAATAGTGTTAACCCAGTATCAGTATCAATAGGGTTAACCCAGTATCAGTATGAATAGGGTTAACCCAGTATCAGTATAAATAGGGTTAACCCAGTATCAGTATAAACAGGGTTAACCTAGTATCAGTATAAACAGGGTTAACCCAGTATCAGTATAAACAGGGTTAACCCAGTATCAGTATAAATAGGGTTAACCCAGTATCAGTATAAACAGTGTTAACCCAGTATCAGTATAAATAGGGTTAACCCAGTATCAGTATAAATAGGGTTAACCCAGTATCAGTATAAACAGGGTTAACCCAGTATCAGTATAAATAGGGTTAACCCAGTATCAGTATAAATAGTGTTAACCCAGTATTAGTATAAATAGTGTTAACCCAGTATCAGTGTAAACAGGTTAACCCAGTATCAGTATAAACAGGGTTAACATAGTATCAGTATAAACAGGGTTAACCCAGTATCAGTATAAATAGGGTTAACCCAGTATCAGTATAAATAGTGTTAACCCAGTATCAGTATAAACAGTGTTAACCCAGTATCAGTATAAATAGGGTTAACCCAGTATCAGTATAAACAGGGTTAACCCAGTATCAGTATAAACAGGGTTAACCCAGTATCAGTATAAATAGGGTTAACCCAGTATCAGTACAAACAGTGTTAACCCAGTATCAGTATAAATAGTGTTAACCCAGTATCAGTATAAACAGGGTTAACCCAGTATCAGTATAAATAGGGTTAACCCAGTATCAGCATAAACAGGGTTAACCCAGTATCAGTATGAATAGGGTTAACCCAGTATCAGTATAAATAGGGTTAACCCAGTATCAGTATAAATAGGGTTAACCCAGTATCAGTGTAAATAGTGTTAACCCAGTATCAGTATAAACAGGGTTAATCCAGTATCAGTATAAACAGGGTTAATCCAGTATCAGTATCAATAGTGTTAACCCAGTATCAGTATAAATAGGGTTAACCCAGTATCAGTATAAACAGGGTTAATCCAGTATCAGTATCAATAGTGTTAACCCAGTATCAGTATAAACAGGGTTAACCCAGTATCAGTATGAATAGGGTTAACCCAGTATCAGCATAAATAAGGTTAACCCAGTATCAGTATAAACAGGGTTAACCCAGTATCAGTACAAACAGTGTTAACTCTCCTATTGCCATGGTTACACCTTCCTGAAAACAATGACTCCCTACTTTGCTGAAACCTGTTCCGCCAGTTCATGTCCTTAAAGACTAGAATGTTCCAATGTGGTTAGCCAAAGAGATGACAAGATAGCTGTAACATGCATCTTTCAGGGTAACTGTCAAACAGATATGTCACATTTCTGGTTCGTCCATAACCTGTTTCCTGCTTGTAGCAGGCCATGTTTACAGGAATCCTTTTCTCTAACTAGAAGTCATGTGATTTCATGAGAATATGTTTCTGCAGTGAGAGGGTAATGTAAGTCAAGGTGTCCTTGGATGAAGGTCAACTAGATTTATAAACAACATTGTTCTATTAACTGTTGTAATACAAAAAAATCAATGCTGTAATTTCCTTTATGCTGGTTAGCTTTTAAAATGTTTGATTTTTACAGACATTAGTTTGGTTCAGTGTAATGTGTTGTTTAACAGGGTCAGTCACAGTAGTATGATAGGTGTTGTTTTACAGGGTCAGTCATAGTAGTATTATAGGTGTTGTTTTACAGGGTCAGTCATAGTAGTATGATAGGTGTTGTTTTACAGGGTCAGTCATAGTAGTATGATAGGTGTTGTTTTACAGGGTCAGTCATAGTAGTATGATAGGTGTTGTTTTACAGGGTCAGTCATAGTAGTATGATAGGTGCAGTGTAATGTGTTTTTTTACAGGGTCAGCCATAGTAGTATGATAGGTGTTGTTTGTCAGGGTCAGTCATAGTAGTATGATAGGTGTTGTTTTACAGGGTCAGTCATAGTAGTATGATAGGTGTTGTTTTACAGGGTCAGTTATAGTAGTATGATAGGTGTTGTTTTACAGGGTCAGTCATAGTAGTATGATAGGTGTTGTTTTACAGGGTCAGTCATAGTAGTATGATAGGTGTTGTTTTACAGGGTCAGTCATAGTAGTATGATAGGTGCAGTGTAATGTGTTGTTTTACAGGGTCAGTCATAGTAGTATTATAGGTGTTGTTTTACAGGGTCAGTCATAGTAGTATGATATGTGTTGTTTTACAGGGTCAGTCATAGTAGTATGATAGGTGTTGTTTTACAGGGTCAGTCATAGTAGTATGGTGATTATGGAGCAAATTAGTATTTGAGGTTTAAAAAGGCTTCTGAAGTTTGTCATTTCCACTTAGAAATTTCAGACTTGAGTTTTCCCTACGAAAACCACTACAAAATGTCCATTAATTATAATTCACATAATAATTCACATTTCTTGTTGCTGCAGGAATATTTTCCTGCTGTAGTAAACTGACTCAAATTAAGATCCTACATCTGTATGTGCAAATGTACTGATTCTACAAAGGTTGAGTCTCTAGATTCTCTTGCTGCTCTGGAGAAATAATGAAATGGTTGTCATGGTGATTTAAACTGGGACTGTTATCTCCCAACTCTGAGGAGATGTCATTGTGATGTCATTTACTACATTTCAACCTGTTGATAAAAGAACCCAGAACTCTGAGGAGATGTCATTGTGATGTCATTTACTACATGTCAACCTGTTGATAAAAGAACCCAGAACTCTAAATCAACACTTACTGATATTATCCTGACATCCTTTACCTCATATGATTGTGTCTCTTTGTTCAATGAATGTCGAGCTCTGAATGTAGTTGAAAACAGCGGCCAGGGAAGTTAACACCCTACGTATTGCACCTATAGGGTTAACCCACATGGTGGGAATTGTTACCTGGCTCACACAAAAGCATGTCTCAGACACCAATGTAGCAAACAGTGGGGCAGGGAAGCGAACCCAGGTTGCATGTGTTAAAGGCAAACAACCTACGCATCGCGCCATTGGCATCAATTGGGTTACTTGGTTGGAATTGTGACGTGGCTCATATAGTGAGGATCACTACACTATAGAGGACCTATGGTACAATTACATTATCATATGAAATGTAGAGGATCACTACACTATAGAGGACCTATGATACAATTACATTATCATATGAAATGTAGAGGCTCACTACACTATAGAGGACCTATGGTACAATTACATTCTCATATGAAATGTAGAGGGTCACTACACTATAGTGGAACTATGATACAATTACATTATCATATGAAATGTAGAGGATCACTACACTATAGAGGAACTATGATACAATTACATTATCATATGAAATGTAGAGGATCACTACACTATAGAGGAACTATGGTACAATTACATTATCATATGAAATGTAGAGGATCACTACAGTATAGAGGCACTATGGTACAATTACATTATCATATGAAATGTAGAGGATCACTACACTATAGAGGAGGTATGATACAATTACATTATCATATGAAATGTAGAGGATCACTACACTATAGAGGAGGTATGATACAATTACATTATCATATGAAATGTAGAGGATCACTACACTATAGAGGAACTATGATACAATTACATTATCATATGAAATGTAGAGGAGCACTACACTATAGAGGAACTATGATACAATTACATTATCATATGAAATGTTAAATGTAGAACTATAATATATGAATATTGATGTATTGAATTTGACTTCACGTCCAGTCAGCTCCATGTTGTTTGATTAAACTGACACCAACCTGTCTCAGTAGAAGTAGACTGTTAGGAGTGTTTTACTGCCATTCACTATACTAACATTACACCATACATTTAATTTATCTACTGTTAGGAGTGTTTTACTTCACTATACTAACATTACACCATACATTTAATTTATCTGCTGTTAGGAGTGTTTTACTTCACTATACTAACATTACACCATACATTTAATTTATCTACTGTTAGGAGTGTTTTACTTCACTATACTAACATTACACCATACATTTAATGTATCTACTGTTAGGAGTGTTTTACTTCACTATACTAACATTACACCATACATTTAATTTATCTACTGTTAGGAGTGTTTTACTTCACTATACTAACATTACACCATACATTTAATTAATCTACTGTTAGGAGTGTTTTACTTCACTATACTAACATTACACCATACATTTAATTTATCTACTGTTAGGAGTGTTTTACTTCACTATGCTAACGTTACACCATACATTTAATTTATCTACTGTTAGGAGTGTTTTACTTCACTATACTAACATTACACCATACATTTAATTTATCTACTGTTAGGAGTGTTTTACTTCACTATACTAACATTACACCATACATTTAATTTATCTACTGTTAGGAGTGTTTTACTTCACTATACTAACATTACACCATACATTTAATTTATCTACACACTTTACAATAATCCCTGGCAGGATTCTCACCTTGTAGCCTGAATTCACACACAGAACATGTCAAGTCATTGAGATATTTTCTGTTCTGTTCTGTATTTTCTTAAGGGTGAGGTCTGAGCTGGAATGTGAAGCTAACTGAAGTTGCCTATTTTTAGAAAACCAGTATATCTAGTTAGCATCATAGTATACCCCTCAGGCTACGTTCAGGTTTCAGCATCAGGCAGGTATCAACAGCCGAGTCGTAGGCTACAACCTGGGTTGTATTCATTAGTTTACTCCACAGCCAACAGTTTTAAATGTTACAGAAACAGTTTACTCCAAACACTGTACAACGTGGACTAAACGGTTTCTGTTGCCAAACGTTTTGCTACGATGGGCACTAATGAATACACACAACCTGTTTTGAGGAAGTGTAATTTGTTGTTAGTCTCTCCACCATATTTATTAGTCTCTTTCACACAACAAACCTTCCTGAGTGAAAAGCATAAACAGTAGATTAGAAAGAGAAAATGTTATTTTGTTGCTTGTTGTGTTTTAAGCCTGTTTTGAGAAGACAAGTCTATAGACCTATGATACAGTACACTCTTAGAATAAAGGGTTCCAAACGGGTCCTCCGGCTGTCCCCATAGGAGATTATTTTGGGTTCCAGGTAGAACCCTTCTGGCTTCCATGTAGAACCCTCTGTGGAAAGGGTTCTGTATGGAACCCAAAAAGGTTCTACCTAGTACCAAAAAGGGTTCTACAAAGGGTTCTCCTATGGGGACAGCCAGAGAACCCTTTTAGATTCTAGATAGTGTAGGAGCGATCATCCTGGGGCACACAGATAGGCACAGAACGAATTCACCCCACGTATCTAATTTATATCAAACATTTTAAGGAGAAGAGGACTATTATAACACTGTCAACCAGAAATATCATCAAGTATATGAATACACATAACAATATCATCAACTATATGAATACACATAACAATATCATCAACTATATGAATACACATAACAATATCATCAACTATATGAATACACATAACAATATCATCAACTGTATGAATACACATAACAATATCATCAACTATATGAATACACATAACAATATCATCAACTATATGAATACACATAACAATATCATCAACTATATTAATACACATAACAATCGTCGTCTTACCTTTTATCTCTCAGTAGAAACAGAGTCTGAATGATCATTTGGTCGTTGAAAGTTACTTCCTTGTGCTCTGCTCATTTACATATCAGGTTCTGCCTGTTCTCTCTCCCCCTCCCTCTCTCTTTACAGCTCTTACAATGTGCCTTGGCATACATTCTACACCTGTCTGGGACTGTATTGGAGGGATGTGACACCATTCTTCCACAAGAAAATCCATCATTTGGTGTTCTATTGTGTTGAGACCTGGTGTTCTGTTGATGGTTGTGTTCTATTGTGTTGAGACCTGGTGTTTTGTTGATGGTTGTGTTCTATTGTGTTGAGACCTGGTGTTCTATTGTGTTGAGACCTGGTGTTCTGTTGATGGTGGTGTTCTATTGTGTTGAGACCTGGTGTTCTGTTGATGGTTGTGTTCTATTGTGTTGAGACCTGGTGTTCTATTGTGTTGAGACCTGGTGTTCTGTTGATGGTTGTGTTCTATTGTGTTGAGACCTGGTGTTTTGTTGATGGTGGTGTTCTATTGTGTTGAGACCTGGTGTTCTGTTGATGGTGGTGTTCTATTGTGTTGAGACCTGGTGTTTTGTTGATGGTTGTGTTCTATTGTGTTGAGACCTGGTGTTCTGTTGATGGTTGTGTTCTATTGTGTTGAGACCTGGTGTTCTGTTGATGGTTGTGTTCTATTGTGTTGAGACCTGGTGTTCTGTTGATGGTGGTGTTCTATTGTGTTGAGACCTGGTGTTCTGTTGATGGTTGTGTTCTATTGTGTTGAGACCTGGTGTTCTGTTGATGGTGGTGTTCTATTGTGTTGAGACCTGGTGTTCTGTTGATGGTTGTGTTCTATTGTGTTGAGACCTGGTGTTTGTTGATGGTTGTGTTCTATTGTGTTGAGACCTGGTGTTTTGTTTATGGTTGTGTTCCATTGTGTTGAGACCTGGTGTTCTGTTGATGGTTGTGTTCTATTGTGTTGAGACCTGGTGACTGAGACATGGCATATTGTGAAACATCAACAAGTTCAGCAGTCTTCATCACTGAAGCTCCTGAAAAACGTGCCCCAACAATCACCAATCGTTAAGCTCTTCCCAAACAGGGTCACAGTCTCTCCTGGTTTGCTGCTCCTCTCTCCCCAGAGGTATCAGCTCCTCTCTCCCCAGGGGTAGCAGCTCCTCTCTCCCCTGGGGTAGCAGCTCCTCTCTCCCCAGGGGTAGCAGCTCCTCTCTCCCCATGAATATAGATTATTCTGTTGCTGTCTCTGTGTCTTGTCTGGTGTCTCTCTCCATCAGCATATTTTTTTCAGGGTTGGTTACTACAATACAACATTCACAACATGACAACACAACTACATAACACCATTAAATACAGTTGAGGGTTACTACAATACAACATTCACAACATGACAACACAACTACATAACACCATTAAATACAGTTGAGGGCTACTACAATACAACATTCACAACATGACAACACAACTACATAACACCATTAAATACAGTTGAGGGTTACTACAATACAACATTCACAACATGACAACACAACTACATAACACCATTAAATACAGTTGAGGGCTACTACAATACAACATTCACAACATGACAACACAACTACATAACACCATTAAATACAGTTGAGGATTACTACAATACAACATTCACAACATGACAACACAACTACATAACACCATTAAATACAGTTGAGGGTTACTACAATACAACATTCACAACATGACAACACAACTACATAACACCATTAAATACAGTTGAGGCCTACTACAATACAACATTCACAACATGACAACACAACTAAATAACACCATTAAATACAGTTGGAATGTAGTTAGAATTCTCAAACTGTTTCCATCAAACAGAAAAACAACATTCTGGATCAACACATGTAGATTTCTAGATGCTCTTTGCTGTTTCATCACCCAGACAGCTGGTTAAGGTCATACCAAGGCAGAGTGCAGTATCAGCATTGTAGGGGTCATAGGTCAGATCAGTGGTCATGGTTGATATGCATGGACTAGAAAACAAACTTTAAAGACATTTTCTCTCAGATTCACTGTTTGTGTAGATGCTGTTTGTCTTTGTAGGACAGTAGTTCAGGTGGCTGTTTGTGTAGATGCTGTTTGTCTTTGTAGGACAGTAGTTCAGGTGGCTGTTTGTGTAGATGCTGTTTGTCTTTGTAGGACAGTAGTTCAGGTGGCTGTTTGTGTAGATGCTGTTTGTCTTTGTAGGACAGTAGTTCAGGTGGCTGTTTGTGTAGATGCTCTTTGTCTTTGTAGGACAGTAGTTCAGGTGGCTGTTTGTGTAGATGCTGTTTGTCTTTGTAGGACAGTAGTTCAGGAGGCTGTTTGTGTAGATGCTGTTTGTCTTTGTAGGACAGTAGTTCAGGTGGCTGTTTGTCTTTGTAGGACAGTAGTTCAGGTGGCTGTTTGTGTAGATGCTGTTTGTCTTTGTAGGACAGTAGTTCAGGTGGCTGTTTGTCTTTGTAGGACAGTAGTTCAGGTGGCTGTTTGTGTAGACTGCTCTTTGTATTTATAGGGCAGTAATTCAGGTGGTTGCCCTTGCACTTAGTCTGCCTCCTGTCCCTCCCATCGGCATTGTTACACCTTCCTGAAAACAATGACTCCATACTTTGCTGAAACCTGTTCTGCCAGTTCATGTCCTTAAAGACTAGAATGTTCCAATGTGGTTAGCCAAAGAGATGACAAGATAGTTCACACATGCATCTTTCAGTGTTAATGTCAAACAGATATGTGACATTTCTGGTTCGTCCATAGCTGCTGGTAGCAGGCCGTGTTTACAGGAATCCTTTTCTCTAACTAGAAGTCATGTGATTTCATGAGAATATGTTTCTGCAGTGAGAGTGTAATGCAAGTCAAGGTGTCCTTGGATGAATGTCAACTAGATTTATAAACAGCATTGTTATATTAACTGTTGTAATAAAAAACATCAATGCTGTAATTTTCTTTGCTAACTTTTAAAATGTTTTATTGTCACGGACACCAGATTGGTGCAGTGAAATGTGTTGTTTTACAGGGTCAGCCATAGCAGTATGTCGCCCCTGGAGCAAATTAGGTGTAAGTGCCTTAAGGGTAGCCTACATCAGCTCAACCATCCCGTGGATGGGACACCAATCCCAAATTAACTTCTCTAGGGTAGGGGGCAGCATTTTCACGTTTGGATGAAAAGCAGACCCAAATTCAACTGCCAGTTACTCATCCCCAGGAGATAAGATGTGCATTTTATTAGTAGATCTGGATAGAAAACACTCTGAAGTTTCTAAAACTGTTTGAATTATGTCTGTGTGTATAACAACTTATTTAGCAGGCGAAACCCCGAGGACAAACCCTTCAGATTGTTTTTGTTTTGAGGTCACTGTCTTTTCAATTAGATTTCATTGGGAAACCAGATTTCTAAGCGAATTGCTTGCAGTTCCTACGGCTTCCACTAAATGTCAACAGTCATGAGAAATAGGTTGAGGTTATTCCTTTGTGTAATGAAGAAATACGGCCATCTTGGAGTCGAGGCACTCCAGGTGTCCTAGACATGCGCTTCATATCGTTTTAATCCTGTATTGAACACATATCATCCCGTCTTCAATTTTATCGATTATTAACGTTAAAAAATACCTAAAGTTGTATTACATAAGTAGTTTGACATTTTTTGGCAAAGTTTACAGGTAACCTTTGAGATATTTTCACGTTTGAGCAAGTTGGAACCGGTGTTTTTCTGGATCAAACGCGCCAAATAAATGGACATTTTGGACATATATCGACGGAATTAATCGAACAAAAGTTCCATTTGTGATGTTTAAGGGACATATTGGAGTGCCAACAACAGAAGCTCGTCAAAGGTAAGGCATGAATTATATTTTTATTTCTGCGTTTTGTGTCGCGCCTGCAGGGTTGAAATGTTTTCTCTCTTTTGTTTACTATGGTGCTATGCTCAGATAATACCATTGTATGCTTTCGCTGAAAAGCCTATTTGAATTCTGACATGTTGGCTGGATTCACAACCAGTGTAGCTTTAATTTGGTATCTTTCATGTGTGATTTAATGAAAGTTTGATTTTTAAAGTAATTTATTTTAATTTGACGCTCTGCATTTTCTCATGTGATACAGTAGCGTCTTGCCTAAACTCAGATTTTTGGATATAAATATGAACTTTACCGAACAAAAAATACATGTATTGTGTAACATGAAGTCCTATGAGTGTCATCTGATGAAGATTATCAAAGGTTAGTGATTAATTGTATCTCTATTTCTGCTTTTTCTTACTGCTCTATTTAGCTGGAAAAATGGCTGTCTTTTTCTGTGACTTGGCTCATACCTAACATAATCGTTTAGTGTGCTTTCGTCGTAAAACCTTTTTGAAATCGGACACCTTGGTTGGATTTACAACAAGTGTAGCTTTAAAATGGTGTAAAATACTTGTATGTTTGAGGAATTTCAATTATGGGATTTCTGTTGATTTGAATTTGGCGCCCTGCAGTTTCACTGGCTGTTGATGAGGTGGGACGTCCCACATACCCTAGAGAGGTTAAAGGGCACCAACAGATTTAAATTATATTCTGTTATATCTTGTGACCAAGCATCCTGGTTCAATTATCTTCTGCTAATCCTGGGGACAAAGTGTCCTGATTCAATTATCTTCTGTTATATATGGGGACAAAGTGTCCTGATTCAATTATCTTCTGTTATATATGGGGACAAAGTGTCCTGATTCAATTATCTTCTGTTAAACCTGGGGACAAAGTGTCCTGATTCAATTATCTTCTTTTATAATCATCCAGAATGAGATTTAAACGGATCAGAACCAAAATATTGTGTTTACTTATGGTAAAGTGAATGTAAAACTCAATTTTAGACCTGTCAAAGCTTCTCTACATATCTAAAATATGTATATGTATTATATAATCACAATGAAAATGGTTTTGAACAGAGCCAACATCTTGATCCGAAGCATTTTCTAAAAGAACAATCAACATGGCTCTTTTACACCGCATGTCCTCTGAAGCTCAATCTTTTCACGGCCTCCTTAACTAAGTTTTCAATAGATTAGTCCTGTTATGTGGAGATAGCCCCACTCTCTGCCATTACAGACAATGGACCTATAGAGTTTTTCATCGCAGGCCATGGTGACAACTTCAGCGCTTGGGGAACAGTGGATTAACTGCATTGTTCAGAAAAACAGATTTTTACATTGTCAGCTCGGGGATTCAAACCAGTAACCTTTTGGATACTGGCCCAACTCTCTAACCACTAGGCTATCTGCCGCCCCAAGGCCCCAAGGTGAGCCTCATTAATTACCCCTTAGCTACCATCTTCTCCCAAGTGGATGTGCCTTTGGGTGAACACCTTATCAGTCATAGCAGTGCCACATATCCTTATATGGCTATCCTGGAATGTTTACTAAACTACTCCCAAGACACTTTAACTTCTTCAGGCTGCAGGGCGGTGCCGGTACACTTATGACAACAGCCAGCTCAAGTGCAGGGAGTGAAATTCAAAATATATTTTTTAGAAATATTTAACTTTCACACATTAACAAGTCCAATACAGCATTTGAAAGATAAACATCTTGTGAATCCAGCCAACATGTCCGATTTTTAAAATGTTTTACAGCGAAAACACCACGTATATTTATGTTAGCTCACCACCAAATACAAAAAAGGACAGACATTTTTCACAGCACAGGTAGCATGCACAAAGCCAACCTAACTAACCAAGATCCTACCAAACTAACCAAGAAACAACTTCATCAGATGACAGTCCTATAACATGTTACACAATAAATCTATGTTTTGTTCAAAAAATTTGCATATTTGAGGTATAAATCAGTTTTACATTGCTGCTACCATCACAGCTACCGTCAGAAATAGCACCGAAGCAGCCAGAGTAATTACAGACACCAACGTCAAATACCTAAATACTCATCATAAAACATTTCTGAAAAATATATGGTGTTTGGCAAATGAAAGACAAAGATCTTGTGAATACAGCCAATATTTCCAATTTTTTTTAAAGTGTTTTACAGCGAAAACACAATATAGCGTTATATTAGCTTACTACAATAGCTAACACACAACAGCATTGATTCAAGGCAAACGGTAGCGATAGCACAGTTCGACAGATATATGAAATAGCATAATAAAATGGGTTCTACTTTTGGTGATCTTCCATCAGAATGTTGTACAAGGGGTCCTTTGTCCAGAACAGTCGTTGTTTGGATTTAGAACATAGTTTTTCCCTCTTGAATTAGCAAGCACACTGGCCAAGTGGCGCGAAGCTCTCCATCGTCAACAAACACAGACAACGCAACACGCCTAACGTCCCGAATAAATTTCAATAATCTAATAAAACTATATTGAAAAAACATACTTTACGATGATATTGTAACATGTATCAAATCAAATTAAAGCCGGAGATAGTATTCACCTATAACGACAGCTTTCCAGAAGGCAATTCCAGGTCCAACTTCGCGCTTTCGAAAAAACAGGAAATGGCGGACAAGTCACTCCAAGAGGATTTATTCCACTTCAGACCAAGATAATACATTAATTTCTCCTCTCACTTCCTCTTGACACCCAGGGGAAGGTGTATGACGTGTATGTATACCAATACGTATCATGCCCATTTATAGGCAAGCCTTTGAACAGAGACCTCGATTTCAGAAATCTCACTTCCTGTCAGGAAGTGGGCTGCAGAAGGAGTTCTGTTTCACTCAGAGAAATAATTCAAACGGTTTTAGAAACTAGAGAGTGTTTTCTATCCAATAGTAATAATAATATGCATATTGTACGAGCAAGAATTGTGTACGAGGCCGTTTGAAATGGGCACATTTTTCCAAGTTAGTCAATTCTGCCCCTGCAGCCATAAGAAGATAAACATAAGGCACATTGCATTTTTGGCCGTTCCTGACATATGTGATAGTTGGCTTCAAACCGGGTTGGACAAAGTGGGTTTGGTGTCAGTTTGTATCAGTTTGGTGTCAGACTTGCTGGTGATTGGAATGGGTTACAAGGACCATATTTAAAAAAAGGTTTTTAATGCCTTTAGGAGGGTGCAATGTGTCCACGGCCGGGTTGGGAGCACCCCCCCCCCCACCCGTGCCCATCCAATAGGGGGTGCCCCTGGTCATTTTGGACATGATCTTATTGACTGATGGAATCTGACTTGCTGGCTGACTTTTGTAAATTTCAATAAGATTCAACAGTGAAAAAACATCACCAAATGGACATGATGAAATCAACACAACGAGCGATGGAGAGGAACCACTATCACTGCCCGGCTATCCGGAGTTCATCGGGCCAGTCTATTTTGCCTTTCTGCAGTATTTTTGAGCATGTCAAATTCGTGATGGTAAATACCCATTGAAACATATTGCAAATGGACAGCCATATTTAAAAAACATTTTTTCATACCTTTAGGATGGTGCTAGGGGCCACGGCCGGGTTGGGAGCACCCTCCACCTGTTCCCATCCAAAAGGAGGTGCCCCTGGTCAGTTTGTACGTTTTTCAAAAAATCTGTAAAAAACAACAAGAGTGCCACTTCTCTCTCACCATTCATGACAAATATACCTTCTAGGTTGATTCAGGGCAGTATAAATGCCATTTGGACATGGTTCACTGACTTTTGACTTCAACTTTTGACTTCCTATGATATCATATTGCAATTGGACATAACATCCTGATTTGGCACTTTCAATACTTTCATATTGCATTTGGACATTTCTTATTGCATTTGGCACTGGTTCACTGACTTTTGACTTCGGCTTTTGACTTCCTATGACATCATATTGCTAATGGACATAACATCCCGATTTGGACCTTTAAAACTGAGTTTTGACTTCGACTTTTGACTTCCTATGATATCATATTGCAAATGGACATAACATCCTGATTTGGCACTTTAACTTCACTGCGCTAAGGATCCCTTTTACGGGATCACTTTCCTAAACAACCGCTAGAATTGCAGGGCGCCAAATGCATAAATATTACAAAAAATATTTATAATCATGCAATCACAAGTGAAATATACCAAAACACAGCTTAGCTTATTGTTAATCCACCTATCGTGTTAGATTTTGAAAATATGCATTACAGCGAAAGAAATGTAAGCTTTTGTGAGTGTATCAATCAATGCTACAACAGCTAGTCCCAAATTAGCATGATCACGAAGGTCAGAAAAGCAATAAAATGAATCGCTTACCTTTGATAATCTTCGGATGTTTGCACTCACGAGACTCCCAGTTACAAAAATAACATTTATTGTGTTTGATAAATATTACTTTTATAACAAAAAAACGCAATTTGGGTTGCGCGTTATGTTGAGAGAACTACAGCCTCGTTCCGGTCCTGAAAGGAAGATGAAAATTCGCAAACGTATCAGATTAAAAAATATTACTAAAAATATTTATAATCATGCAATCACAAGTGAAGTATATCAAAACTCAGCTTAGCTTGTTGTTAATCCACCTATCGTGTCAGATTTTGAAAATATACTTTACAGCGAAAGAAATCCAAGCTTTTGTGAGTGTATCAATCAATGCTTGAACAGTTAGCCTTATATTAGCTTGGTTAGCTTGGTCAGAAAAGCAATAAAATTAATCGCTTACCTTTGATAACCTTCGGAGGTTTTCACTCACGAGACTCCTAGTTACACAACAAATGTTATTTTTGTTCAATAAATATTACTTTTATCACAAAAAAACGCCATTTGGGTTGCGCATTATGTTGAGAAAACCCAAGCCTTGTTCCGTTCGACAAATTCCAAAAAGTATCCGTAATGGTCGTAGAAACATGTCAAATATTTTTTATAATCAATCCTCAGGTTGTTTTTAACAAACATAATCGATAATATTTAAACCGGACCATAACCTATTCATTTAGAGAGAAAGGGAAAATGGGGAGCTCCTCATAATAATAATAATAATAATAATAATAATAATTCGGTCATGTTTTTATTCGATATAAGCTTAAAAGACATCATAATCTTGTTATTTTGAACCGAATTATTTCCGTTTATATCAGTTTATTGCGATTTTCTGGCATTTCTTTGTGACGCACTTTCAAGAGTTGGACATTTTTCCTGTACATGCCGAACGTTAGTGGCCATTTCGACAGGACAAGAGGACATCTTTCGACCAAAAGACGATTAGACCGGAGAAAGGACACATTGCCCAAGATTCTGATGGAAGCTCAGCTAATAGTAAGAACTATTTATGCTGATAAATCGTTGTTCTGTTGAAAAATGTTAAACGCATAAGCTGCCATTTTTTTTTGGGTAGCTTCGCTTTGGTGCAACTTGTATTGCGCAGTAAGGTTAATTTTAAAAATGTAATTCAGCGATTGCATTAAGAACTAATTTGTCTTTCAAATGCTGTCCACGCTGTATTTTTTAGTCAAGTTTATGATTATTTAATGATTAGACTAAGTCACTCTCCAAGATGGCGCCCGACATTTTCTGCCCAGTTTAGCTACTTTTCTCATTGTATAACCACGATTTTTGTGGCTAAATATGCACATTTTCGAACAAACTCTATATGCATTGTGTAATATGATGTTACAGGACTGTCATCTGAAGAATTCTGAGAAGGTTAGTGAAAAAATTAATATATTTTGGTGGCGATAACGTTATCGACCCTTTTGGCTTGATTCAATGCTGGTGTGATGTTAGCTCATGTGGTATGCTAATATAACGATATATTGTGTTTTCGCTGTAAAACACTTAGAAAATCTGAAATATTGTCTTGATTTACAAGATCTGTGTCTTGCGATTGCTGTAGGCTGTGTATTTTTCAGAAATGTTTTAGGATGAGTATTTTGGTAATTGACGTCGGTCTCTGTAGTTATTCTAGTCGCTTTGGGTGAGTTTTGTGATACTGGCTGCAATGGTAAACTGTGATTTATACCTGAAAAATGCACATTTTTCTAAAAAAACATATGCTATACCATAAATATGTTATTAGACTGTCATCTTATGAAGTTGTTTCTTGGTTAGTGGCTATATATATCTTTATTTAGTCGAATTAGTGATAGCTACTGATGGAGTAAAAAACTGGTGGAGTAAAAAAAGTGGTGTCTTTTGCTAACGTGGTTAGCTAATAGATTTACATATTGTGTCTTCCCTGTAAAACATTTTAAAAATCAGAAATGATGGCTGGATTCACAAGATCTGTATCTTTCATCTGGTGTCTTGGACTTGTGATTTCATGAACATTTTATTATATGATATCCCTGTGGCTTTAGGCTAGGCTATGCTAGTCAGCTTTTTTGATGGGGGGGATCCCGGATCCGGGTTTGTGACTCGTGAAAGGTTAATAGATGGGGGGATATGTGAAAATCTGGAGGGAAAGCTGTAGGAATCAAAATAAGTAGAGCTTTTTCTATCTCCTTCTTCATCTTCTAATGTCACAGCTAGCCAATGTTCACCAGGCATGTGTTGAGGGTATTGACAATAAACATGGCCGGTGGATCCTTCCATTTCTCAATAGGTAGTTCATCATCAATCAATCAATCAAGTTTATTTTATATAGCCCTTCGTACATCAGCTAATATCTCGAAGTGCTGTACAGAAACCCAGCCTAAAACCCCAAACAGCAAGCAATGCAGGTGTAGAAGCACGGTGGCTAGGAAAAACTCCCTAGAAAGGCCAAAACCTAGGAAGAAACCTAGAGAGGAACCAGGCTATGAGGGGTGGCCAGTCCTCTTCTGGCTGTGCCGGGTGGAGATTATAACAGAACTATGCCAAGATGTTCAAAATGTTCATAAGTGACAAGCATGGTCAAATAATAATCATGAATAATTTTCAGTTGGCTTTTCATAGCCGATCATTAAGAGTTGAAAACAGCAGGTCTGGGACAGGTAGGGGTTCCATAACCGCAGGCAGAACAGTTGAAACTGGGACAGCAGCAAGGCCAGGTGGACTGGGGACAGCAAGGAGTCATCATGCCGGTAGTCCTGACGTATGGTCCTAGGGCTCAGTTACTCCGAGAGAGAGAAAGAAAGAGAGAAGGAGAGAATTAGAGAGAGCCAATATGTTCAAAATGTTCATAAATGACAAGCATGGTCAAACAATAATCAGGAATAAATGTCAGTTGGCTTTTCATAGCTGATCATTAAGAGTTGAAAACAGCAGGTCTGGGACAGGTAGGGGTTCCATAACCGCAGGCAGAACAGTTGAAACTGGGACAGCAGCAAGGCCAGGTGGACTGGGGACAGCAAGGAGTCATCATGCCCAGTAGTCCTGACGTATGGTCCTAGGGCTCAGGTCCTCCGAGAGAGAGAAAGAAAGAGAGAAGGAGAGAATTAGAGAGAGCATACTTAAATTCACACAGGACACTGGATAAGACAGGAGAAGTACTCCAGATATAACCAACTGGCCCTAGCCCCCCGACACAAACTACTGCAGCATAAATACTGGAGGCTGAGACAGGAGGGGTCAGGAGACACTGTGGCCCCATCCGATGATACCCCCGGACAGGGCCAAACAGGAAGGATATAACCCCACCCACTTTGCCAAAGCACAGCCCCCGCACCACTAGAGGGATATCTTCAACCACCAACTTACAATCCTGAGACAAGGCCGAGTATAGCCCCCAAAGATCTCCACCACAGCACAAACCAAGGGGGGGGGGGGCGCCAACCCAGACAGGAAGATCACGTCAGTAACTCAACCCACTCAAGTGACGCACCCCTCCTAGGGGCGGCATGAAAGAGCACCAGTAAGCCAGTGACTCAGCCCCTGTGATAGGGTTAGAGGTAGAGAATCCCAGTGGAGGGGAACCGGCCAGGCAGAGACAGCAAGGGCGGTTCGTTGCTCCAGAGCCTTTCCGTTCACCTTCACACTCCTGGGCCAGAATACACTCAATCATATGACCTACTGAAGAGATAAGTCTTCAGTAAAGACTTAAAGGTTGAGACCGAGTCTGCGTCTCTCACATGGGTAGGCAGACCATTCCATAATGGTCATAAGCCCATACTATAGGTAGTTCATCATAAGCCCATACTATAGGTAGTTCATCATAAGCCCATACTATAGGTGGTTCATCATAAGCCCATACTCCACAAAATAGTTTTCCAATCAAGTGGGTCATGAGCCCTTCTAGCTCTTGGTTATCCATGTCTTTGCTCAACGATCCTTAATTAATAATAATCCACTAAGACTTGTCTTCAGACATTCACTTCCAAGGTTGAATCAGAGCATAAACAAACATACCAAGGCATACACTGAGCTAAATACAGGGCCAAGACATAGGCCTATAGGATAGATGGACATATATTATTTTTAGGACAAGCAAGGGCTCTGCCACCATTATAATCTAACTGAAAGCAGATATGGGCGTTAGTAGGCGTGAACAAGCAGGAAGCCTGAACTAAAAAGATAATGGTGGCAGGAGAATTAGGGGAATAATGGTTATTTGCATGTGGGACGGACTCATATGCTATATATGTATAAATACAGGAGCCGGGGCTCTGGAAAGCGGTGTGTGATCCGCGGACCATTCCAGGCTTGCTATACTCTGTATTAAAAGCCTATTTGATTTCACAAGTTCTTGTAAGCGTTATATTTGAACCGATTTTCCACGACAGTAACATGTTATAGGACTGTCATCTGATGAAGTTGTTTCTAGGTTAGTTTGGTTGGATCTTGGTTAGTTAGGTTGGCTTTGTGCATGCTACCTGTGCTGTGAAAAATGTCTGTCCTTTTTTGTATTTGGTGGTGAGCTAACATAAATATACGTGGTGTTTTCGCTGTAAAACATTTTACAAATCGGACATGTTGGCTGGATTCACAAGATGTTTATCTTTCAAATGCTGTAATGGACTTGTTAATGTGTGAAAGTTAAATATTTCTAAAAAATATATTTTGAATTTCGCGCCCTGCACTTGAGCTGGATGTTGTCATAAGTGTACCGGCGTCGGGCTTGCAGCCTGAAGAAGTTAACCTGTTTGGGCTGCTCGTACAATATGCATATTATTATTACTATTGGATAGAAAACACTCTCTAGTTTCTAAAACCGTTTGAATTATATCTGTGAGTAAAACAGAACTCATTTGGCAGCCCACTTCCTGACCAGGAAGTGGAAAGTCTGAAATCGATGCTCTGTTCTAGGGCCTGCCTATAAATGGACATGATATGTATTAGTATACATGCACATCATACACCTTCCACTAGATGTCAAGAGGAAGTGAGAGAAGAAATGGAGTGTTTATCTTGGTCTGAGGTGGAATAAATCCTCTTGGCATGACGTGTCACCCATTTCCTGTTTTCTGGAAAGCGCGAGGATGGACCTGGAATTGCCTTCTGAAAAGCTGTCGTTATAGGCGACTACTATCTCCGGCTTTGATTTTATTTGATAAATGTGACCATATCATCGTAAAGTATGTTTTTTCAATATAGTTTTATTAGATTATTGAAATTTATACGGGACGTTAGGCGTGTTGCGTTGTGTGACTTTGTTCAGGAAGGAGAGCTTCGCGCCACTTGGCCAGTGTGCTTGCTAATTCAAGAGGGAAAAAGGACGTTCTAAAACCAAACAACGACTGTTCTGGACAAAGGACCCCTTGTACAACATTCTGATGGAAGCTCATCAAAAGTAGGACCCATTTTATGATGCTATTTCATATATCTGTCGAACTGTGTACTATTAGTTTTGCGCCCAGGTTTTGGCCACTCTCTCGCCATAACGTAAGCCTTATGTCGTAATGAAGATATTTTTAGAATTCTAACACGGCGATTGCATTAAGAACTAGTGTATCTATCATTTCCTATACAACATGTATTTTTTAGTAAAGATTATGAATTTTTATTTGGTCAGAATAGGTGAGTGTCGTAAACACACCCGGACAATCTGGGAAAAATATGCTGATATCAGCTCTAAATATGCACATTTTCGAACAAACCATATATGTATTGTGTAATATGATGTTAGAGGACTGTCATCTGATGAAGTTTATGAAGTTTATGAAGGTTAGTGAAATAATTAATATCTTTTGCTGGTTTATTAGCTATCGCTACCTTTTGCCTTGAATCAATGCTGTTGTGTGTTAGCTATTGTAGTAAGCTAATATAATGCTATATTGTGTTTTCGCTGTAAAACACTTAAAAAATCGGAAATATTGGCTGTATTCACAAGATCTTTGTCTTTCATTTGCTATACACCATGTATTTTCAGAAATGTTTTATGATGAGTATTTAGGTATTTCAGGTTGGTGTCTGTAATTACTCTGGCTGCTTCGGTGCTTTTTGTGACGGTAGCTGTGATGGTAGCTGCAATGTAAAACTGATTTGTACCTGAAATATGCACATTTTTCGAACAAAACATAGATTTATTGTATAACATGTTATAAGACTGTCATCTGATGAAGTTGTTTCTTGGTTAGTTTGGTTGGTTCTAGGTTAGTTTGGTTGGTTTTGTGCATGCTACCTGTGCTGTGAAAAATGTCTGTGCTTTTTTCTATTTGTTGGTGAGCTAACATAAATATACGTACGTTTTCCCTGTAAAACGTTTTAAAAATCGGACATGTTGGCTGGATTCACAAGATGTGTATCTTTCATTAGCTGTATTGGACTTGTTAATGTGTGAAAGTTAAATATTAAAAAATATATATCTTTTGAATTTCGCGCCCTGCACTTGAAGTGGCTGTGGTCATAGGTGTACCGACGCCGGGCTGCAGCCATAAGAAGTTAAACATTACGGAATACCGTGGAGTGACATGCATCATCTAACTGTGACTGCATCTCATTATTGGTGGGGGGTTTATTGGAGTGACATGCATCATCTAACTGTGACTGCATCTCATTATTGGTGGGGGGTTTATTGGAGTGACATGCATCATCTAACTGTGACTGCTCCCGGTGCATCTCATTATTGGTGGGGGGTTTATTGGAGTGACATGAGTCATCTAACTGTGACTGCTCCCGGTGCATCTCATTATTGGTGGGGGGTTTATTGGAGTGACATGCATCATCTAACTGTGACTGCTCCCGGTGCATCTCATTATTGGTGGGGGGTTTATTGGAGTGACATGCGTCATCTAACTGTGACTGCATCTCATTATTGGTGGGGGGGTTTATTAGAGTGACATGCATCATCTAACTGTGACTGCTCCCGGTGCATCTCATTATTGGTGGGGGGGTTTATTAGAGTGACATGCATCATCTAACTGTGACTGCTCCCGGTGCATCTCATTATTGGTGGGGGGTTTATTGGAGTGACATGCATCATCTAACTGTGACTGCATCTCATTATTGGTGGGGGGGTTTTATTGGAGTGACATGCGTCATCTAACTGTGACTGCATCTCATTATTGGTGGGGGGGTTTTATTGGAGTGACATGCGTCATCTAACTGTGACTGCATCTCATTATTGGTGGGGGGGTTTATTAGAGTGACATGCGTCATCTAACTGTGACTGCATCTCATTATTGGTGGGGGGGTTTATTAGAGTGACCATGCGTCATCTAACTGTGACTGCATCTCATTATTGGTGGGGGGGTTTATTGGAGTGACATGCGTCATCTAACTGTGACTGCTCCCGGTGCATCTCATTATTGGTGGGGGGGTTTATTGGAGTGACATGCGTCATCTAACTGTGACTGCATCTCATTATTGGTGGGGGGGTTTATTGGAGTGACATGCGTCATCTAACTGTGACTGCATCTCATTATTGGTGGGGGGTTTATTGGAGTGACATGCGTCATCTAACTGTGACTGCATCTCATTATTGGTGGGGGGGTTTATTGGAGTGACATGCGTCATCTAACTGTGACTGCATCTCATTATTGGTGGGGGGGTTTTATTGGAGTGACATGCATCATCTAACTGTGACTGCATCTCATTATTGGTGGGGGGTTTATTGGAGTGACATGTGTCATCTAACTGTGACTGCTCCCGGTGCATCTCATTATTGGTGGGAGGTTTATTGGAGTGACATGCATCATCTAACTGTGACTGCATCTCATTATTGGTGGGGGTTTTATTGGAGTGACATGCGTCATCTAACTGTGACTGCATCTCATTATTGGTGGGGGTTTTATTGGAGTGACATGCGTCATCTAACTGTGACTGCATCTCATTATTGGTGGGGGGGTTTATTGGAGTGACATGCATCATCTAACTGTGACTGCATCTCATTATTGGTGGGGGTTTTATTGGAGTGACATGCGTCATCTAACTGTGACTGCATCTCATTATTGGTGGGGGGGTTTATTGGAGTGACATGCGTCATCTAACTGTGACTGCATCTCATTATTGGTGGGGGGTTTATTGGAGTGACATGCATCATCTAACTGTGACTGCATCTCATTATTGGTGGGGGGTTTATTGGAGTGACATGCATCATCTAACTGTGACTGCATCTCATTATTGGTGGGGGGGTTTATTGGAGTGACATGCATCATCTAACTGTGACTGCTCCCGGTGCATCTCATTATTGGTGGGGGGTTTATTGGAGTGACATGCGTCATCTAACTGACTGCATCTCATTATTGGTGGGGGGGTTTATTAGAGTGACATGCGTCATCTAACTGTGACTGCTCCCGGTGCATCTCATTATTGGTGGGGGGGTTTTATTGGAGTGACATGCGTCATCTAACTGTGACTGCATCTCATTATTGGTGGGGGGTTTATTAGAGTGACATGCATCATCTAACTGTGACTGCATCTCATTATTGGTGGGGGGGCTTAATTGGAGTGACATGCGTCATCTAACTGTGACTGCATCTCATTATTGGTGGGGGGTTTATTAGAGTGACATGCGTCATCTAACTGTGACTGCATCTCATTATTGGTGGGGGGGCTTAATTGGAGTGACATGCATCATCTAACTTTGACTGCTCCCGGTGCATCTCATTATTGGTGGGGGGTTTATTGGAGTGACATGGGTCATCTAACTGTGACTGCATCTCATTATTGGTGGGGGGGTTTATTAGAGTGACATGCGTCATCTAACTGTGACTGCTCCCGGTGCATCTCATTATTGATTGGGGGGTTTTCCCTGTACATTTCCAGTGTTTCCCAGTGGACAGAAGATTCCCATTATATGTACAGGTTGGAAAGACGCATTATGGAAAGGTGAAAGTGATAGAACAATTCTGAACATTTCACATCAGAATGTAGGACTACATTTATTATGTTGGAATAAACATTCATCTGAGAATACATACCTTTCCCCTTCAGCTCCTCTGAGCAAAACAAGTTACAGACAGACACACTGCTCTTCTAACCAGCAGCTCTGACCAAAACAAGTTACAGGCAGACACACTGCTCTTATAACCAGCAGCTCTGACCAAAACAAGTTACAGACAGACACACTGCTCTTCTAACCAGCAGCTCTGACCAAAACAAGTTACAGACAGACACACTGCTCTTCTAACCAGCAGCTCTGACCAAAACAAGTTACAGACAGACACACTGCTCTTATAACCAGCAGCTCTGACCAAAACAAGTTACAGACAGAAACACTGCTCTTATAACCAGCAGCTCTGACCAAAACAAGTTACAGACAGACACACTGCTCTTCTAACCAGCAGCTCTGACCAAAACAAGTTACAGACAGACACACTGCTCTTATAACCAGCAGCTCTGACCAAAACAAGTTATAGGCAGACACACTGCTCTTCTAACCAGCAGCTCTGACCAAAACAAGTTACAGACAGACACACTGCTCTTCTAACCAGCAGCTCTGACCAAAACAAGTTACAGACAGACACACTGCTCTTCTAACCAGCAGTTTTGAGGCGCCGGGTGATGCAGGAGGTAGTAAGTGAACGCCCATAGTTACCAATCCAGTTCTGTCATTTGAAAGGAAAGCATTGTCGTTAGATGTAACTCAACTAAAAACATTCAAACATAACATTGTATAACTTCTGTGTTGATAAAATGCAGTTTACAGTACTGTAATTAAACATGATTTTACACTGTTGCCTGATCCGGACCTGGTGGATTGTTTCTTCTTTACTTCCCAGTATTCTAATAATACAGGAGTGAGGAAAGGAAACACTTGGCCTGGGGTCCTTCACAGTATTCTAATAATACAGGGGGTTAGGAAAGGAAACACTTGGTCTGGGGTCCTTCAGAGTATTCTAATAATACAGGGGGTTAGGAAAGGAAACACTTGGTCTGGGGTCCTTCACAGTATTCTAATAATACAGGGGGTTAGGAAAGGAAACACTTGGTCTGGGGTACTTCACAGTATTCTAATAATACAGGGGGTTAGGAAAGGAAACACTTGGCCTGGGGTCCTTCACAGTATTCTAATAATACAGGGGGTTAGGAAAGGAAACACTTGGCCTGGGGTCCTTCACAGTATTCTAATAATACAGGGGGTTAGGAAAGGAAACACTTGGTCTAGGGTCCTTCACAGTATTCTAATAATACAGGGGGTTAGGAAAGGAAACACTTTGCCTGGGGTCCTTCACAGTATTCTAATAATACAGGGGGTTAGGAAAGGAAACACTTGGCCTGGGGTCCTTCACAGTATTCTAATAATACAGGGGGTTAGGAAAGGAAACGCTTGGCCTGGGGTCCTTCACAGTATTCTAATAATACTGGAGTGAAGAAAGGAAACACTTGACCTGGGGTCCTTCACAGTATTCTAATAATACAGGAGTGAAGAAAGGAAACACTTGACCTGGGGTCCTTCACAGTATTCTAATAATACAGGGGGTTAGGAAAGGAAACACTTGGCCTGGGGTCCTTCACGGTACTCTAATAATACAGGGGTGAGGAAAGGAAACACTTGGTCTGGGGTACTTCACAGTATTATAAAAATACAGGACTGAGGAAAGAAAAGACTTGGGGTCCTTCACAGTATTCTAATAATACAGGGGGTTAGGAAAGGAAACACTTGGTCTGGGGTCCTTCACAGTATTCTAATAATACAGGAGTGAGGAAAGAAAATACTTGGTCTGGGGTCCTTCATGGTATTCTAATAATACAGGGGTGAGGAAAGGAAACACTAGGCCTGGGGTACTTCACAGCATTCTAATAATACAGGGGGTTAGGAAAGGAAACACTAGGCCTGGGGTACTTCACAGCATTCTAATAATACAGGGGGTTAGGAAAGGAAACACTTGGCCTGGGGTCCTTCACAGTATTCTAATAATACAGGGGGTTAGGAAAGGAAACACTTGGCCTGGGGTCCTTCAGTGATCTTGTGCTGTGATGGAATATCTAACCTAGTCCTGTAGCCACAGCAGCAGCCTCCATCACCAGGGCTGAGGACCTCCTTTTCATACCCCGTTCATGATAAGACACAAGGGTACCCCTGATGTTAGCCATTATGAGGTGTCTTCCTACAACAACAACAACAAAGATATATGAAATATTACATTGTAACATGGGTGTACGTAAGTGTTTCCTAGTCTATGAACAAGAGCCTTCAGGCCTTTTGGTCTAACTGAAAGGTAATTAGCTGTTGCCAGCAAGACCAAAAGCCCTTGGTCAGCGTAGTAGGAGCCAGTCTTTTCATTATACTGCACTCACATAGAGAGCCTACTGCAGGTTACAGTATGAAGCAAATGAAAAGCACTTAAAGAGCCAATCAGCAGTAGGAACAATAAAGCATCTTCCATATTCCTGTTTGGGGGCGGGGCTGGAGAATGGGGGCGGGGCTGGAGAAATGTTCCCACTCTCCCATTCATAGCCAGAGCTACGGTTGCAAGGACTGACCATCCATGATATAGCTTGAGGCTATACAGGGTTTGTTAACATTTACTTTATTTACAAACATTGGAGTAAAACTAGCTTTTATTTGGGGTTCTGGTCCGGTATGACAGTTGAACTAAGCTCATAAGGCATTTAAAAGTTACATCTTAAAGAATCAATGGGTACATATCATTAATTTAAAATCCAAAGATGGATGTATAAACTGCTGGTTTCCCCTATAAAAGCCTAATGACAAGTAGCTAGCTAATCTGACTAAATATTTCACCTGTTGAAGTGTTTCACTTATTATATTGAGACAAACAGTGAAGGGAATTGTTGAACACACCTTGAGTGATGGGAGAAGTCATCATCGAGTGGGAACAGACTAGAATGGTAACAAAGACATATGTAGCTACAACATGATGAGGATAGCTAGCTAATCTTTTTCTAGCTAACTACTGCAACTAACATTCTTTAGGTGATACTCGCTATATTAGCTAGCTACTGTAACTAACATTCTTTAGGTGGTACTAGCTATATTAGCTAGCTACTGTAACTAACATTCTTTAGGTGGTACTAGCTATATTAGCCAACTCAGAGACTATGAAATTATGAAAATCAGCATTGAAACAGCTGTCCAAGTTGGAATCAAAGCATATGAAATATACTTTTATAGGAAATATACTTGCCAATGCCATAATGTAGTTGTAGAATAACTTTCCTTACCTGTAATGACACGGTACACTCCCTATCAAAAGCTCAAGGACAATTACCCAGGAAACCTTTGACACTAAAAACTCTACAGGTTACAATGGTGAACTCACTCAGTCTCAGTTAAAATCACAATTGAAAGGGTCAAGTATCACACAGTACAATGTGTGGTTCTGAATCACTATTTAAATGTGTACCACACATGTGGCGTGTGGGATACCACATTCACCGTATGAATGGGTGATTGGTAAGATTTTTCCACATTTTAATGGGGTGATTGGTGGCAAATCGGGTGAAAATGCTGGTCCTAGCTCCAAAATGCAGGTCCTAGCTCCAAAATGCAGGTCCTAGCTCCAAAATGCTGGTCCTAGCTCCAAAAGGCAGGTCCTAGTTCCAAAATGCAGGTCCTAGCTCCAAAATGCAGGTCCTGCCTCCAAAATGCTGGTCCTAGCTCCAAAATGCAGGTCCTAGCTCCAAAATGCAGGTCCTGCCTCCAAAATGCAGGTCCTGCCTCCAAAATGCTGGTCCTAGCTCCAAAATGCAGGTCCTGCCTCCAAAATGCTGGTCCTAGCTCCAAAATGCAGGTCCTAGCTCCAAAATGCAGGTCCTAGCTCCAAAATGCTGGTCCTAGCTCCAAAAGGCAGGTCCTAGCTCCAAAATGCAGGTCCTAGCTCCAAAATGCAGGTCCTGCCTCCAAAATGCTGGTCCTAGCTCCAAAATGCAGGTCCTAGCTCCAACATGCAGGTCCTAACTCCAACATGCAGGTACTAACTCCAACATGCAGGTACTAACTCCAACATGCAGGTCCTAGCTCCAACATGCAGGTCCTAGCTCCAACATGCAGGTTCTAGCTCCAACATGCAGGTTCTAGCTCCAAAATGCAGGTTCTAGTTCTAATAATTTTGTTATTTAACCTTTTGAGATTTTGGGGGGATTTAAAAAATGTATTTTAGTTATTAATTTGAATGTGTTTTTTATGACAGAATGTTAAAATGAGGTGAAGTTTTAGTTATGAATATAAACTGGTAATAATCTAGTGGCCAATCTTCATTGTAAAAGACCCAACATGTTTCTGATCAGATTTCAGTTTGACTTGGATGCATATTTGATGTGGTTGAAATACTATCAGCTTTTATGATGCTGATAAAGAGGCACCTTAACAGACCTCTAACTGAGCAGTGTAGTCTACAGGTTATACACTGAGTGGACTAGATATTACTCTAACTGAGCAGTGTAGTCTACAGGTTATACACTGAGTGGACTAGATATTACTCTAACTGAGCAGTGTAGTCTACAGGTTATACACTGAGTGGACTAGATATTACTCTAACTGAGCAGTGTAGCCTACAGGTTATACACTGAGTGGACTAGATATTACTCTAACTGAGCAGTGTAGCCTACAGGTTATACACTGAGTGGACTAGATATTACTCTAACTGAGCAGTGTAGTCTACAGGCTATACACTGAGTGGAATAGATATTACTCTAACTGAGCAGTGTAGTCTACAGGTTATACACTGAGTGGACTAGATATTACTCTAACTGAGCAGTGTAGCCTATAGGTTATACACTGAGTGGACTAGATATTACTCTAACTGAGCAGTGTAGCCTACAGGTTATACACTGAGTGGACAAAAAATTAAGTACACCTTCCTAACATTGAATTACCCCCCCCCATTTGTCCTCAGAACCGCCTCAATTCATCAGGGCATGGATTCTACAAGGTGTTGAAAGCGTTTCACAGGGGTGCTGGCCCATGTTGACTCCAATGCTTCCCACAGTTGTCAAGTTGGCTGGATGTCCTTTGGGTGGTGGAACATGAGCGTGAAAAACCCAGCAGCGTTACAGTTCATGACACAAACCGGTTCGCCTGACACCTACTACCATACCTCGTTCAAAGGCACCTACTACCATACCCCGTTCAAAGGCACCTACTACCATACCCCGTTCAAAGGCACCTACTACCATACCTCGTTCAAAGGCACCTACTACCATACCTCGTTCAAAGGCACCTACTACCATACCCCGTTCAAAGGCACCTACTACCATACCTCGTTCAAAGGCACCTACTACCATACCTCGTTCAAAGGCACTTAAATCTTTTGTCTTGCTCATTCACCCTCTGCATGACACACAGACACAATCCATGTCTCAATTGTCTCCAGGCTTAAAAATCCTTCTTTAACCTGTCCCGTCCCCTTCATCTGCAAGTGACATCAATAAGGTATCATAGCTTTCACCTGGATTCACCTGGTCAGTCTGTCATGGAAAGAGCAGGTGTTCATAATGTTTTGTACACTTAGTGTAAATTGCACAATAATTATACATTTATGTATTTTGTTATATAGCCTATTGTTTTCTCTTTATTCAACCTGCCATCTACCCACCTGGGGACTGAGGGTTATGAGAGAACCCCCACATCACTAGCTTCTCTTTATACAACCTGCCATCTACCCACCTGGGGACTGAGGGTTATGAGAGAACCCCCACATCACTAGCTTCTCTTTATACAACCTGCCATCTACCCACCTGGGGACTGAGGGTTATGAGAGAACCCCCACATCACTAGCTTCTCTTTATACAACCTGCCATCTACCTACCTGGGGACTGAGGGTTATGAGAGAACCCCCACATCACTAGCTTCTCTTTATACAACCTGCCATCTACCCACCTGGGGACTGAGGGTTATGAGAGAACCCCCACATCACTAGCTTCTCTTTATACAACCTGCCATCTACCCACCTGGGGACTGAGGGTTATGAGAGAACCCCCACATCACTAGCTTCTCTTTATTCAACCTGCCATCTACCCACCTGGGGACCGAGTGTAACGGATTTCCTCCTCCTCTTCATCCGAAGAGGAGGAGCAGGGATTTGACCAAAACGCAGCGTTGTGAAATGACATAATGAGTTTTTTAAAGTAAGATGGAAAAAACACGAAAAACACTTTAACAAACTACAAAACAACAAATGACGTAGACTGACCTGAACATAAGAACATGACACGAAGAACGCATGAAACAGGAACAGACTACAATAAACCGAACGAACAAACGAAACAGTCCCGTGTGGTGCAAACAAACACAGACACAGGAGACAACCACCCACAACCAACAATGTGAAACCACCTACCTTAATATGGCTCTCAATCAGAGGACACGTAAACCACCTGCCTCTAATTGAGAACCATATCAGGTACCCAAAACCAACATAGAAACAGAAAACATAGACTGCCCACCCAAACTCACGTCCTGACCAACTAACACATACAAAAACTAACAGAAAACAGGTCAGGAACGTGACACCGAGGGTTATGAGAGAACCCCCACATCACTAGCTTCTCTTTATACAACCTGCCATCTACCCACCTGGGGACTGAGGGTTATGAGAGAACCCCCACATCACTAGCTTCTCTTTATACAACCTGCCATCTACCCACCTGGGGACTGAGGGTTATGAGAGAACCCCCACATCACTAGCTTCTCTTTATTCAACCTGCCATCTACCCACCTGGGGACTGAGGGTTATGAGAGAACCCCCACATCACTAGCTTGCATGTTCTGCAGCCTTGTAAAGATAAGGAGGGGATGACTGGGAGGCAGGTTGGCATTTATTGTCATGAATCTTGTTCTGGAGGCAGTTCAGCAAAGTGGTCACAAGCTGGAACAGCCACAAAGTAATAAAATCAGATTTAAATCCTAACCTCAACCCCAACCACACTGCTAATCCTTCCCTTAAATTAAGACCATAAAACAACATTATTTTCCACAGCCAATTTTGACAAAGTGAAAAATCTAACCTAACCATTCCCTTATCCTCTCTAGTGGGTTTGGGACGGTAGCGTCCCACCTGGCCAAAATCCGGTGAAATTGCAGAGCGCCAAATTCAAATGAAATTACGATACATATTTAACTTTCATGAAATCACAAGTGTAATACATCAAAATAAAGCTTAACTTGTTGTTAATCCAGCCCCTGTCTCAGATTTCAAAAAGGCTTTACGGCGAAAGAAAACCATGCGATTATCTGAGGACAGCGTTCAGCACACAAAACATTACATACAGTTACAGCCAAGTAGATTAGTCACGAAAGTCAGAAATAGCAATAGAATTAATCACTTACATTTGATGATCTTCGTATGATTGCACTCACAAGACTGCCAGTTACACAATAAATGTTTGTTTTGTTCGACAAAGTCCCTCTTTATATCCCAAAACCTTTTGTTCAGTAATTGTTTTGTTCAGTAATCCAATGACTCAAATGCGGTCACAACAGGCAGACGAAAATTCCAAATAGTATCCGTAAAGTTCATAGAAACATGTCAAACAAAGTTTATAATCAATCCTCAGGTTGTTTTTAGCCTAAATAATTGATAATATTTCAACCGGACAATAGCGAAATCAATATAAAAGAAAAACAAGAAAGGTGCACTCTCGGTCGAGCGCAGGAAACAGCTCTGGGGACATCCCACTATCCACTCATTCAATGTCGTCATTCTCCCTAATTTTTCAGAATAAAAGCCTGAAACAATGTCTAAAGACTGTTCACAACTAGTGGAAGCCATAGGGAACGGAATCTGGGTCCTATCCCATTAAATGGTGGATAGGCCTTCATTGGAAAAACAGCCATTTCAAAATAATGGCACATTCTGGATGGATTTTCATCAGGATTTTGCTTGCCATTTCAGTTCTGTTATACTCACAGACATTATTTTAACAGTTTTAGAAACTTTGGAGTGTTTGCTATACAAATCTACCAATTATATGCATATCCTAGCTTCTGGTCCTGAGTAGCAGGCAGTTTACTTTGGGCACTACCCTAGTGAGGGTAAATTAAGACCATAAAACTAAATTATTTTCCACTGCCAATTTTGACTTTGCAGCTGGCATATCTAGAGGAAATGGCGCAGTTCTGCCTCCAGGTCAATATTCATGACAAACATCCACCTGCGACTGGCAGAGGCAATGTAAAATCATTAACGGAATTGTTTTCACAATTAACAGGCTTTTTCTTGTTTCAAGTATGTTTTATTATGAAAACTACAATATATCCTTGTATACTTGTACAACTGTGGAGCGTAGGTCCATATATAATTGTACAATTTGTTATTCAACTTAAAAGACGTACACCAAATTATCAAATTGGTATTTTAACGTTGTTATTGTAAGAGTTGAAATGTTTAAACAGAGGATGCAACTAAAACAGTATAAAACAAGTGCAGTATGTTCTGAGAATGTCACTTTAACGTCAACTCATAACGTCACACTATAACTTCATGGGAGTCTTGTGGAAAGACTGCATGTTGTTTTGGGTGTATTGAGTGACGTCTTCATCAGCATTGCAGAATATTCCTATAATATTTTCACCTCTGCGTTTGTGGGACTACTTGGTGCTGGAATGAGGTGTCTGTTTGTTCCCAATAAGAAATGATGGTCCTCATTTGAAGGTCAAGGCTCAAGGTTCCTCACAATTATAGGAAGACGCATGTGTGTGTGTGTGTGTGTGTGTGTGTGTGTGTGTGTGTGTGTGTATCCAGTGTGTGTGTGTGTGTGTGTCTGTGTGTGTATGTTTGTTGAGTGTGTCCAGTGTGTATGTCCAGTGTGTGTGTGTGTCCAGTGTGTGTGTGTCCAGTGTGTGTGTGTGTGTGTGTGTGTGTGTGTGTGTGTGTGTCCGGTGTGTGTGTGTGTGTCAGTGTGTGTGTGTGTGTGTGTGTCCGGTGTGTGTGTGTGTCCAATGTGTGTGTGTGTCCAATGTGTGTGTGTGTATCCAGTGTGTTTCATTGTGTGTCAGTGTTTGTGTGTGTGTCCAGTGTGTGTGCGTCCAGTGTGTGTGTGTATTTGTCCAGTGTGTGTGTGTATGTGTCCAGAGTGTGTTGGTGTTTGACTGTCTAGTGTGTGTGAGTCCAGTGTGTGTGTGAGTCCAGTGTGTGTGTGTGTGTGTGTGTGTGTGTGTGTGTGTGTGTGTGTGTGTGTGTGTGTGTGTGTGTGTGTGTGTGTGTGTGTGTGTGTGTGTGTGTGTGTGTGTGTGTGTCCGGTGTGTGTGTGTGTGTGTGCGTTTCCAGTGTGTGTGTGTGTGTGTGTGTCCGGTGTCTGTGTGTGTGTGTGTGTCAATGTGTGTAAGTCCAGTGTGTGTGTGTCCAGTGTGTTTGTCAGGTTATTATTTACAAGGACACTGAGGAATCGACATCATAAACCCTAAACCCCGGATAGAGGGGCTCAGTGAATGTGGAGGTGAATGTGATCAGGTGGGTCAGTGTGTCAGAGGAGGCTCTATAGAAGGACAGAGTGCCGGCTGGCCAGTCCAGATACACTCCTACTCTGTGGGAGCTGGAGGAGGGGACGTCTATGGTAGTGTCATTATTATTGTGCCAGGCAATGTAACTGTTGTCAGAGCAGAACAGACTCCAGGACTTGTCATTGTATCCAAGCCAACAGTCATCACCCCCTCCTCTCCTGTTGATTCCTTTATATGTCACTCCTATAACAGCCCAACTCCCACTCCACTCTACCTCCCAGTAACAGCGCCCAGTCAGACCCTCTATACACAGCACCTGTCTATGGTCCTCAAATCTCTCTGGGTAAACAGGATACAGCTGCTGCTCTTTCCTACATGTCACCTTTCTGTTCTCCTCAGACAGAGAGAGATCTCTGTTTACTGTGTTTAGGTCCAGTGTGAGATCACAGACATCTGATGGATGAAACCAGACACAATATTAAGAATCATCATCATTCACATTAGAATGTTAACTCACTTTTCACTAATTAATTTAATGTAGATGATTCAGGTATCAAAAGGAGAAGTTAAGGTAACTTGAGACTTGTTGAATGATCATATGTTATCCTGTATGGTAATATAAAACACACTTATTCCATTAATTACACACAAACACCTGTACGCATCATGAACACACACACACACATCCTGAACACACACACACACATTTCTAATGTAACACGAACACGACACACACATTGTCAAAGCAACACTTTGTAAACTTTGGTGTCCCTGATTTCTGCTTCTGTAGAACTACAGCTTATATTTAATATGACCAAGTAAGTAATGATGGTGGTCTTTGACTTTGACTTAACTTGAATTAAGACTTATTCTTAGTCATATTCTTCACAGCAGTCAACACTCACATTTTCTAAGCCCAGGTTTCATTGTGTTCTCTCCACCATGTTCCACACTGTAGCGGTAAGCAGAAGAACAGACAGTCATTGAGGGATACACCTGAACTCACACACACACACACACACTGGACACACAAACTGGACACATACACACACCTGAACTCGCACACACACACACACACACACACACACACACACACACACACACACACACACACACACACACACACACACACACACACACACACACACACACACACACACACACACACACAGGACACACACACAAACACACTGGACACACACACAGCATATAACTTTGTCCAAGTGGTGGTAAGAATGTTTGTCTTAACTAGCCTGATAAGTCACTCATTCTGATATGAACATGGACATAAACCCTCTACATACTTGAGTTTCTCCAGTCTGCAGTGTGGATCCTCCAGTCCAGCAGAGAGCAGTCTGACTCCTGAGTCTCCTGGGTGATTGTAGCTCAGGTCCAGCTCTCTCAGGTGTGAGGGGTTTGACCTCAGAGCTGAGACCAGAGAAGCACAGCCTTCCTCGGTGACTAGACAGCCTGACAGCCTGCAAAGAGTCAAATCATATTAAAATCACACTGATTTTATTTGGTGGTGAAAATAGTGGCAGTATATTTTCTCAACATGTTCAGATACATCAGTGTCCTGAAACCTGCCATATTCATTCATAAGTTAATGTATCATTATTATAAATGACAAATTATATTACTTTTTGAGAGAAACATGTATAGTACAAATATTTGAGTAGACTGACCAGCCCAGTTTAAAAAGCAGTATCAGTCAAAAGACAGACAGTGAGGTATCAGATTTAGATTGTATTGAGTATACAGTCCACACCATATCTATTTTGACAGTGAAGCTAACATTTTAAATGTGTCTCTATACTCCAACATTTTGGATTTGAGATCAAATGTTTCATATGAGGTGACTGTATATAATGTAACCTTTTATTTGAGGGTATTTTAATACATATCTGTTTCACCATTTAGAAATGAAAGCTCTTTATGTATCTAGTCCCCCTATTTGAAGAGTCATAACTATTCTGACAAATTCAATCATATGTATTATAGTAAAAAGTTGAGTATTTGCTTGCAAACTCATTGATTGAATTTGTAGTTTGTTTTGGGTTATGTCTTGCCCAATAGTAACTGAATGGCGCATTATGACCGGAGTCATTTTCTGTCTAAGTGAGTCGATAAAATGTTTCTAAACAATAATAAATGAATCCTGATGATGCCTTGATTAAGAGAAATCAAAAATGAACCATGAATAATAATGAGTGAGACAGTTAGAGGTTAAAACAAAACATGCTAACCTCTCACCATTACCAATAACAGAGACTACAACAAAACATGCTAACCTCTCACCATTACCAATAACAGAGACTACAACAAAACATGCTAACCTCTCACCATTACCAATAACAGAGACTACAACAAAACATGCTAACCTCTCACCATTACCAATAACAGAGACTACAACAAAACATGCTAACCTCTCACCATTACCAATAACAGAGACTACAACAAAACATGCTAACCTCTCACCATTACCAATAACAGAGAATAAAACAAAACATGCTAACCTCTCACCATTACCAATAACAGAGACTACAACAAAACATGCTAACCTCTCACCATTACCAATAACAGAGAATAAAACAAAACATGCTAACCTCTCACCATTACCAATAACAGAGGCTACAACAAAACATGCTAACCTCTCACCATTACCAATAACAGAGACTACAAAAAAACATACTAACCTCTCACCATTACCAATAACAGAGACAGCAACAAAACATGCTAACCTCTCACCATTACCAATAACAGAGACTACAACAAAACATGCTAACCTCTCACCATTACCAATAACAGAGGCTACAACTAAACATGCTAACCTCTCACCATTACCAATAACAGAGACTACAACAAAACATGCTAACCTCTCACCATTACCAATAACAAAGACTACAACAAACCATGCTAACCATGCTAACCTCTCACCATTACCAATAACAGAGACTACAACAAAACATGCTAACCTCTCACCATTACCAATAACAGAGACTGCAACAAAACATGCTAACCTCTCACCATTACCAATAACAGAGGCTACAACAAAACATGCTAACCTCTCACCATTACCAATAACAGCTCTCCTGCTATCTCTCTCAGAATGACCTTCTTGATCCAAATCAGTCAGGTTTCAAGACTAGTCACTCAACTGAGACTGCTCTTCTCTGTGTCACGGAGGCGCTCCGCACTGCTAAAGCTAACTCTCTCTCCTCTGCTCTCATCCTTCTAGACCTATCGGCTGCCTTTGATACTGTGAACCATCAGATCCTCCTCTCCACCCTCTCCGAGTTGGGCATCTCCGGCGCGGCCCACGCTTGGATTGCGTCCTACCTGACAGGTCGCTCCTACCAGGTGGCGTGGCGAGAATCTGTCTCCGCACCACGTGCTCTCACCACTGGTGTCCCCCAGGGCTCTGTTCTAGGCCCTCTCCTATTCTCGCTATACACCAAGTCACTTGGCTCTGTCATATCCTCACATGGTCTCTCCTATCATTGCTATGCAGACGACACACAATTAATCTTCTCCTTTCCCCCTTCTGATAACCAGGTGGCGAATCGCATCTCTGCATGTCTGGCAGACATATCAGTGTGGATGACGGATCACCACCTCAAGCTGAACCTCGGCAAGACGGAGCTGCTCTTCCTCCCGGGGAAGGACTGCCCGTTCCATGATCTCGCCATCACGGTTGACAACTCCATTGTGTCCTCCTCCCAGAGTGCTAAGAACCTTGGCGTGATCCTGGACAACACCCTGTCGTTCTCAACTAACATCAAGGCGGTGACCCGTTCCTGTAGGTTCATGCTCTACAACATTCGCAGAGTACGACCCTGCCTCACACAGGAAGCGGCGCAGGTCCTAATCCAGGCACTTGTCATCTCCCGTCTGGATTACTGCAACTCGCTGTTGGCTGGGCTCCCTGCCTGTGCCATTAAACCCCTACAACTCATCCAGAACGCCGCAGCCCGTCTGGTGTTCAACCTTCCCAAGTTCTCTCACGTCACCCCGCTCCTCCGCTCTCTCCACTGGCTTCCAGTTGAAGCTCGCATCCGCTACAAGACCATGGTGCTTGCCTACGGAGCTGTGAGGGGAACGGCACCTCCGTACCTTCAGGCTCTGATCAGGCCGTACACCCAAACAAGGGCACTGCGTTCATCCACCTCTGGCCTGCTCGCCTCCCTACCTCTGAGGAAGTACAGCTCCCCCTCAGCCCAGTCAAAACTGTTCGCTGCTCTGGCACCCCAATGGTGGAACAAACTCCCCCACGACGCCAGGTCAGCGGAGTCAATCACCACCTTCCGGAAACACCTGAAACACCACCTCTTTAAGGAATACCTAGGATAGGATAAAGTAATCCTTCTAACCCCCCCCCCCTTTAAAAGAGTTAGATGCACTTTGTTGTAGTCTCTAACAGAGACTACAACAAAACATGCTAACCTCTCACCATTACCAATAACAGAGGCTACAACAAAACATGCTAACCTCTCACCATTACCAATAACAGAGACTATAACAAAACATGCTAACCTCTCACCATTACCAATAACAGAGGCTACAACAAAACATGCTAACCTCTCACCATTACCAATAACAGAGGCTACAACAAAACATGCTAACCTCTCACCATTACCAATAACAGAGACTACAACAAAACATGCTAACCTCTCACCATTACCAATAACAGAGGGGGTCTGATCTTTGTGCCTCTGTAACTTTCTCATTCCTCATAATTCACGATTCATTCCTGATTATTCATAATCATGGTAGCATCCACATGAATGTAGAAGTGTTCAGAAACATCTTCTATTCTTACTGACAATACAAGTGAAGTGACTCCAAAATGACAGGACATTATTCACCATTCAGTTTCTATTAGGAAAAACATCATCCAAAACACAACCAAGACAAACTGCAAATGTATTCAACAAGTTAGTAGAATCACAAGCTTGATGTAATCACTGCAGGCATGGAATATGGGACCAAATACTAAACTTATGACTAAATTAATTTATCCAAATAATTAAGACTAAACTGTAAAATATATATGTATGAATACCTTTAAATTAAAGGTGACATTCTGTACTGTCGCCTAATATGAAACATTCTATCTCAAATCCAAAATGCTGGAGCATAGCACCAAATGTAAAACTGTAAGCTTCACTGTCCAAACACATATGGTGTGGACTATGTGTGTCTGGTAAACACATGTGGATCTGGTGAACAGTTATCACTTGTTGACCAACTACAGGAATACTGACCTCAGAGTCTCCAGTTTACAGTGGGGATTCCCCAGTCCAGCAGAGAGCAGCTTCACTCCTGAATCCTTCAGGTCATTGTTACTCAGATCCAGCTCTCTCAGGTGTGAGGGGTTTGACTCCAGAGCTGAGACCAGAGAAGCACAGCCTTCCTCTGTGACTCCACAGCCTGACAGCCTGTAAGGAGTAAAATCATGACTTCACAAACACACTGTTAATTTAACACCAGTAGTGTAGAAGGACAATGGCAGATGAATTTGGTTTATTCTCTCAAACAGGATATAGATTCATCTTCCGTCTCCTAGAATTGTATGGTAATTTTGTTATACTAATGTGAACATCAATGCATTTATTCAATATGTTATTCAATATAATGATCAATGAACCCTTTGTAAGTGTGATTGATATGTGATAATGAACATAGAATATCCAGTTCATTAACTGTAACAACCCCAGCTTCCTGTGGTGAAACGACTGCTGTGCAAGGTATTGGGCAACAGCTTTTGTCCTGTGTGTGTGTTTGTGTGTCCAGTGTGTGTGTGTTTGCATGTCCAGCGTGTGTGTGTGTGTCTATTGTGTGTGTGTGTCTATTGTGTGTGTCCAGACTGTGTTTGAGAGGACACACACACATACACTGGACACCCACACACACACATACAGTCAGCATATAACTTTGTCCAAGTGGTGGTAAGAATGTCTGTCTTAACTAGCCTGATAAGTCAAACATGTCTGATATGAACATTGACATAAACCCTCTACATACTTGAGTTTCTCCAGTCTGCAGGGTGGATCCTCCAGTCCAGCAGAGAGCAGTCTGACTCCTGAGTCTCCTGGGTGATTGTAGCTCAGGTCCAGCTCTCTCAGCTGTGAGGGGTTTGACCTCAGAGCTGAGACCAGAGAAGCACAGCCTTCCTCTGTGACTAGACAGCCTGACAGCCTGCAAAGAGTCAAATCATATTAAAACCACACTGATATTCTTTGGTGGTGAAAATAGAGGCAGTATATATTTTTAACATATTCAGATATATCTGTGTCCTGAATCCTGACACATCTATTCATAAATGAATGTGTCATTATTAGAAATGACAAATTATCAAAGTATTAACTGCAGATAGAAAAATGTACAGTACAAATATTTGAGTAAACTGACCAGACCAGTTTAAAAAGCAGTATCAGTCAAAAGACAGACAGTGAGGTATCAGATTTAGATTGTATTGAGTAAACAGTCCACATCATATCTATTTTGACAGTGAAGCTAACATTTTAAATGTGGCTCTATACTCCAACATTTTGGATTTCAGATCAAATGTTTCATATGAGGTGACAGTATTCAATGTCACCTTTTATTTGAGGATATTTTAATACATATCTGTTTCACCATTTAGAAATGAAAGCACTTTATGTATCTAGTCCCCCCATACTTTGATCATTTGAAGAAGTCGTAAATATTCTGATCAATTTACTTATAGTGTATTAAAGTAGTCAAAAGTGTAGTATTTGGTTGTAAACTCCTTGGTTGCATTTGCAGTTTGTTTTGGTTGTGTTTTGGGTTGTGTTTTGCCCAATAATAACTGAACTGTGGATGATGACTGGAGTAATTTTCTGTCTAAGGGAGTAGATAAGACGTTTCTAAACAATACTAAATGAATCCTGATTATGCCTTGATTAATACAAATCATAAATAAATAATGAATAATAACACTAAGAGTTGGTTTGAACAGATCTGAATCAGGAAACTAAGAGTTGGTTTGAACAGATCTGAATCAGGAAACTAAGAGTTGGTTTAAACAGATCTGAATCAGGACACTAAGAGTTGGTTTGAACAGATCTGAATCAGGATACTAAGAGTTGGTTTAAACAGATCTGAATCAGGAAACTAAGAGTTGGTTTGAACAGATCTGAATCAGGACACTAAGAGTTGGTTTAAACAGATCTGAATCAGGAAACTAAGAGTTGGTTTAAACAGATCTGAATCAGGAAACTAAGAGTTGGTTTAAACAGATCTGAATCAGGAAACTAAGAGTTATTTTAAACAGATCTGAATCTGTTTAAAGATAGAACTGCCAAAGGGGGTGGAGTTGCAATCTACTGTAGAGACAGCCTGCAGAGTTCTGTCCTACTATCCAGGTCTGTACCCAAACAATTCCAGCTTCTACTTTTAAAAATCCACCTTTCCAGAAACAAGCCTCTCACCGTCACCGCTTGCTATAGACCACCCTCTTCCCCCAGCTGTGCCCTGGACACCATATGTGAACTGATTGCCCCCCATCTATCTTCAGAGCTCGTGCTGCTAGGTGACCTAAAATGGGACATGCTTAACACCCCGGCCATCCTACAATCTAAGCTTGATGCCCTCAATCTCTCACAAATTGTCAATGAACCCACCAGGTACAACCCCAAATCCGTAAACACAGGCACCCTCAACGATATCATCCTAACCAACTTGCCCTCCAAATTCACCTCTGCTGTTTTCAACCAAGATCTCAGCGATCACTGCCTCATTGCCTGCATCCGTAACGGGTCTGCGGTCAAACGACCACCCCTCATCACTATCAAACGCTCCCTAAAACACTTCAGCGAGCAGGCCTTCCTAATCGACCTGGCCCGGGTATCCTGGAAGGATATTGACCTCATCCCGTCAGTAGAGGACACCTGGTCATTCTTTAAAAGTGCCTTCCTCACCATCTTAAATAAGCATGTCCCTTTCAAAAAATTTCGAACCAGGAACAGATGGTTCTCTCCCTTGGTTCTCTCCAGACCTGACTGCCCTTGACCAGCACAAAAACATCCTGTGGCATTCTGCATTAGCATCGAATAGCCCCTGTGATATGCAACTTTTCAGGGAAGTCAGGAACAAATATACAGAGGCAGTTAGGAAAGCTAAGGCTAGCTTTTTCAAGCAGAAATTTGCATCCTGTAGCACAAACTCAAAAAAGTTCTGGGACACTAAAGTCCATGGAGAATAAGAGCACCTCCTCCCAGCTGCCCACTGCACTGAGGCTAGGAAACACTGTCACCACGATAAATTGAGAATTTCAACAATCATTTTTCTACGGCTGGCCATGCTTTCCACCTGGCTAACCCTACCCCGGTCAACAGCCCTGCACTCCCCACAGCAACTCGCCCAAGCCTCCCCTATTTCTCCTTCACCCAAATCCAGATAGCTGATGTTTTAAAAAACTGCAAAACCTGGACCCCTACAAATCAGCCGGGCTAGACAATCTGGACCCTCTCTTTCTAAAATTATCTGCTGAAATTGTTGCAACCACAATTACTAGCCCTTTCAACCTCCCTTTCGTATCGTCTGAGATTCACAAAGATTGGAAAGCTGCCGCAGTCATCCCCCTCTTCAAAGGGGGAGACACTCTAGACCCAAATTGCTACAGACCTATTACTATCCTGCCCTGTCTTTCTAAGGTCTTTGAAAGCCAAGTTAATAAACAGATCACCGACCACTTTGAATCTCACCGTACCTTTTCCCCTATGCAATCTGGTTTCAGAGCTGGTCATGGGGGCACCTCAGCCACGCTCAAGATCCTAAACGATATCATAACCGCCATCGATAAGAGACATTACTGTGCAGCCGTATTCATCGACCTGGCCAAGGCTTTCGACTCTGTCAATCACCACATTCGTATTGGCAGACTCAACAGCCTTGGTTTTTCAAATGATTTCCTCGCCTGGTTCACCAACTACTTCTCTGATAGAGTTCAGTGTGTCAAATCGGAGGGCCTGTTGTCCGGACCTCTTGCAGTCTCTATGGGGGTGCCTCAGGGTTCAATTCTTGGGCTGACTCTCTTCTCTGTATACATCAATGATGTCGCTCTCGCTGCTGGTGATTCTCTGATCCACCTCTACGCAGACGACACCATTCTGTATACTTCTGGCCAACCAATCACTGCCCGCACCTGCCCGACCTTCCAGCATCACTACTCTGGACGGCTCTGACTTAGAATATGTGGACAACTACAAGTACCTAGGTTTTTGGTTAGACTGTAAACTCTCCTTCCAGACTCACATTAAGCATCTCCAATCCAAAATTAAATCTAGAATCGGCTTCCTATTTCGCAACAAAGCATCCTTCACTCATGCAG
The DNA here is from genome assembly GCF_016432855.1 of Salvelinus namaycush. Classification (NCBI taxonomy): domain Eukaryota; kingdom Metazoa; phylum Chordata; class Actinopteri; order Salmoniformes; family Salmonidae; genus Salvelinus; species Salvelinus namaycush. The sequence goes on along the minus strand of NW_024060453.1, from coordinate 179,412 downwards.
CCAAACATACCCTCGTAAAACTGACCATCCTACCGATCCTCGACTTCGGCGATGTCATCTATAAAATAGCCTCCAACACTCTGCTCAACAAATTGGATGCAGTTTATCACAGTGCCATCCGTTTTGTCACCAAAGCCCCATATACTACCCACCACTGCGACCTGTACGCTCTCGTTGGCTGGCCATCGCTTCATACTCGTCGCCAAACCATCTGGCTCCAGGTCATCTACAAGTCTCTGCTAGGTAAAGCCCCGCCTTATCTCAGCTCACTGGTCACCATAGCAGCACTCACCCGTAGCACGCGCTCCAGCAGGTATTTTTCACTGGTCACCCCCAAATCCAATTCCTCATTTGGCCGCCTCTCCTTCCAGTTCTCTGCTGCCAATGACTGGAACAAACTGCAAAAATCTCTGAAGCTGGAAACACTTATCTCCCTCACCAGCTTTAAGCACCAGCTCTCAGAGCAGCTCACAGATCACTGCACCTGTACATAGCCCATCTGTAAATAGCCCATCTATATACCTCATCCTCATACTGTATTTATGTATTTATCTTGCTCCTTTGCACCCCAGTATCTCTACTTGCACATTCGTCTTCTGTACATCTACCATTCCAGTGTTTAATTGCTATAATGTAATTACTTCGCCACCATGGCCTATTTATTGCCTTAACTCCCTTATCTTACCTCATTTGCACTCACTGTATATAGACTTTTTGTTTTCTTTTGTTCTACTGTATTATTGACTATGTTTTGTTTATTCCATGTGTAACTCTGTGTTGTTGTATGTGTCGAATTGCTATGCTTTATCTTGGCCAGGTCGCAGTTGCAAATGAGAATTTGTTCTCAACTAGCCTACCTGGTTAAATAAAGGTGAAATAAAATTAATAAAAAATAATATGAGTGAGAAAGTTAGAGGCTACAACAAAACATGCTAACCTCTCACCATTACCAATAACAGAGGCTACAACAAAACATGCTAACCTCTCACCATTACCAATAACAGAGGCTACAACAAAACATGCTAACCTCTCACCATTACCAACAACAGAGGCTACAACAAAACATGCTAACCTCTCACCATTACCAATAACAGAGGCTACAACAAAACATGCTAACCTCTCACCATTACCAATAACAGAGGCTACAACAAAACATGCTAACCTCTCACCATTACCAATAACAGAGGCTACAACAAAACATGCTAACCTCTCACCATTACCAATAACAGAGGATACAACAAAACATGCTAACCTCTCACCATTACCAATAACAGAGGCTACAACAAAACATGCTAACCTCTCACCATTACCAATAACAGAGGATACAACAAAACATGCTAACCTCTCACCATTACCAATAACAGAGGCTACAACAAAACATGCTAACCTCTCACCATTACCAATAACAGAGACTACAACTAAACATGCTAACCTATCACCATTACCAATAACAGAGGCTACAACAAAACATGCTAACCTCTCACCATAACCAATAACAGAGGATACAACAAAACATGCTAACCTATCACTATTACCAATAACAGAGGACACAACAAAACATGCTAACCTCTCACCATAACCAATAACAGAGGATACAACAAAACATGCTAACCTCTCACTATTACCAATAACAGAGACTACAACAAAACATGCTAACCTCTCACCATTACCAATAACAGAGACTACAACAAAACATGCTAACCTCTCACCATTACCAATAACAGAGACTACAACAAAACATGCTAACCTCTCACCATTACCAATAACAGAGGCTACAACAAAACATGCTAACCTCTCAACATTACCAATAACAGAGGATACAATAAAACATGCTAACCTCTCACCATTACCAATAACAGAGGCTACAACAAAACATGCTAACCTCTCACCATTACCATTAACAGAGGATACAACAAAACATTCTAACCTCTCACCATTACCAATAACAGAGGCTACAACAAACCATACTAACCTCTCAACATTACCAATGACAGAGACTACAACAAAACATGCTAACCTCTCACCATTACCAATAACAGAGACTACAACAAAACATGCTAACCTCTCACCATTACTAATAACAGAGGCTACAACAAAACATGCTAACCTCTCACCATTACCAATAACAGAGACTACAACAAAACATGCTAACCTCTCACCATTACCAATAACAGAGACTACAACAAAACATGCTAACCTCTCACCATTACCAATAACAGAGGATACAACAAAACATGCTAACCTCTCACTATTACCAATAACAGAGACTACAACAAAACATGCTAACCTCCCACCATTACCAATAACAGAGGACACAACAAAACATGCTAACCTCTCACCATAACCAATAACAGATGATACAACAAAACATGCTAACCTCTCACTATTACCAATAACAGAGACTACAACAAAACATGCTAACCTCTCACCATTACCAATAACAGAGGCTACAACAAAACATGCTAACCTCTCACCATTACCAATAACAGAGACTACAACAAAACATGCTAACCTCTCACCATTACCAATAACAGAGACTACAACAAAACATGCTAACCTCTCACCATTACCAATAACAGAGGCTACAACAAAACATGCTAACCTCTCAACATTACCAATAACAGAGGATACAACAAAACATGCTAACCTCTCACCATTACCAATAACAGAGGCTACAACAAAACATGCTAACCTCTCACCATTACCAATAACAGAGGATACAACAAAACATTCTAACCTCTCACCATTACCAATAACAGAGGCTACAACAAACCATACTAACCTCTCACCATTACCAATAACAGAGGCTACAACAAAACATGCTAACCTCTCACCATTACCAATAACAGAGACTACAACAAAACATGCTAACCTCTCACCATTACTAATAACAGAGGCTACAACAAAACATGCTAACCTCTCACCATTACCAATAACAGAGACTACAACAAAACATGCTAACCTCTCACCATTACCAATAACAGAGGCTACAACAAAACATGCTAACCTCTCACCATTACCAATAACAGAGGCTACAACAAAACATGCTAACCTCTCACCATTACCAATACCAGAGGCTACAACAAAACATGCTAACCTCTCACCATTACCAATAACAGAGGCTACAACAAAACATGCTAACCTCTCACCATTACCAATAACAGAGACTACAACAAAACATGCTAACCTCTCACCATTACCAATAACAGAGGCTACAACAAAACATACTAACCTCTCACCATTACCAATAACAGAGACTACAACAAAACATGCTAACCTCTCACCATTACCAATAACAGAGGCTACAACAAAACATGCTAACCTCTCACCATTACCAATAACAGAGACTACAACAAAACATGCTAACCTCTCACCATTACCAATAACAGAGGCTACAACAAAACATGCTAACATCTCACCATTAACCTCAAATAAAAGGTGACATTCTGTACTGTCACCTAATATGAAACATTCTATCTCAAATCCAAAATGCTGGAGCATAGCACCAAATGTAAAACTGTAATCTTCACTGTCCAAACACATATGGTGTGGACTATGTGTGTCTGGTAAACACATGTGGATCTGGTGAACAGTTATCACTTGTTGACCAACTACAGGAATACTGACCTCAGAGTCTCCAGTTTACAGTGGGGATTCCCCAGTCCAGCAGAGAGCAGCTTCACTCCTGAATCCTTCAGGTCATTGTTACTCAGATCCAGCTCTCTCAGGTGTGAGGGGTTTGACTCCAGAGCTGAGACCAGAGAAGCACAGCCTTCCTCTGTGACTAGACAGCCTGACAGCCTGCAAAGAGTCAAATCATATTAAAATCACACTGATATTCTTTGGTGGTGAAAATAGTGGCAGTATATTTATTCAACATTTTCAGATACATCAGTGTCCTGAAACCTGCCATATCTACTCATAAATTAATGAATGTATCATGATAAGAAATGACAAATTATTGAAATTTTGCTTGCAGATAGAAAAATGTATAGTAGAAATATTTGAGTAGACTGACCAGACCAGTTTAAAAAGCAGTATCAGTCAAAAGACAGACAGTGAGGTATCAGATGTAGATTGTAGTAAGTATACAGTCCACACCATATCTATAATGACAGTGAGGTATCAGATTTAGATTGTATTGAGTAAACAGTCCACTTCATATCTATTTTCGATGACACTATATATAACATATATATAACACTGACCTCAGAGTCTCCAGTTTACAGTGGGGATTCCCCAGTCCAGCAGAGAGCAGCTTCACTCCTGAATCCTTCAGGTCATTGTTACTCAGGTCCAGCTCTCTCAGGTGTGAGGGGTTTGAACTGAGAACTGAGGCCAACACTTTACAGGATGTGTCTGTGAGTTTACAGCCAGTGAGTCTGCAAACACAGAAGAAATACAATGACAGACAGGTTGTATTAAAATGTTACGCTTAGCTTTCCCTGATTACACTGTTACCCGTACACAAATAATGTGTATATCGTACATTCATGGTTCAATGCTATAACATTTCTGATCAGTTTGTATTATAGTTTAAGAGTTTTCAGCTGATAGAACGTTTATTCAGCCAATGAAAATACTGTTGTTCCTTCATACAGTAAAGTTTGGTCTGAGGGATAGTCACATGACTACTTACAGAGCCAGTCAGCCAATGAAAATACTGTTGTTCCTACATACAGTAAAGTTTGGTCTGAGGGATAGTCACATGACTACTTACAGAGCCAGTCAGCCAATGAAAATACTGTTGTTCCTACATACAGTAAAGTTTGGTCTGAGGGATAGTCACATGGGTACTTACAGAGCCAGTCAGCCAATGAAAATACTGCTATAACTACAATTTATTTTGGTGTGCGATATTTACATGAATACTTACAGAGCTTTCCTGCAGCCTCTCACAGCTGGGACCAGTCTCCTACGACCCTCCTCTGATGTCTTGTATTCCTTCAGGTTAAACACCTCCAGAACCTCCTCTGATATCTGCAGCATGTAGGCCAGCGCTGAGCAGTGAGCATGTGTGAGGTTTTTGGATCTGTTCTCTGACCTCAAGTACGCTTGGATTTCCTCCTGTACTGAATGGTCTTTCATCTCTATCAGACAGTGGAAGAGATTGATGCACCTCTCAGGGGAGATGTTCTTCCTCTGCATCACCTTAAGGGATCGGATTGTTTTCTGGACCCTCTCTGGACTGCTTTCTGTCTGTGTCACCAGACCTCGTAGGAGTTTCTGATTGGACTCCAGTGACATGCCATGAAGGAAGCGGACAAAAAGGTCCAGGTGTCCATTCTTACTCTCCAAGGCTTTATCCACGGTACTCTTCAGCAGCTCATGTAAGGTTAGCTCTTCAGACGCACCTCTAGACTTTCTCTTGAGGAAGGGCTTCAGTTCATCCATGTTCTTGGTTGTGTAACAGTGGTACATGTAGACAGCTGAGAGAAACTCCTGAATGCTCAGATGAACAAAGCAGTACACCTTGTCCTGGTACAGCCCACATTCCTCTTTAAAGAGCTGTGTGCACAATCCTGAGTACACTGAGGCTTCTTTGACATCAAGGCCAGCCTCTTTCAGGTCTTCTTCATAGAACATGAGATTACCCTTCTCCAGATTTTCAAACGCCAGCTTCCCCAGCTTCAGAAGAATTTCCTTATCTGACTCCATAAGCTCCCTATGATCAATCTCATCTCTTCCATGATACTTCTGGTTCTTCAGGCTGGTCTGAATGAGCAGGAAGTGTATGGACATCTCAGTCAGAGTCGTGGGCATCTCTCTCCTCTTGTCTGTACTCAACATGTGTTCAAGGACTATTGCAGAAATCCAACAGAACACTGGCATGTGGCACATGATGTGGAGGCTCCTTGATTTCTTTATGTGTGAGATGATTCTGCTGGCCAGGTCCTCATCACTGAATCTCTTCCTGAAGTACTCCTCCTTCTGTGGGTCATTGAACCCTCGTACCTCTGTCACCTGGTCAACACACTTAGGGGGGATCTGATTGGTTGCTGCTGGTCGGGAGGTTATCCATAGGAGAGCAGAGGGAAGCAGATTCCCCTTGATGAGGTTTGTCAGCAGAACATCAACAGATGATGTCTGGGTGACATCAGACACCTTTTCATTGTGCTGGAAATCCAATGGAAGTCTGCTTTCATCCAAACCATCAAAGATGAACATAGCTTTACAGGCAGTGAGTTTCTTTGCAATGCCTATGTCTAGTTCTGTGTGGAAGTCATTTAAAAGTCTGAGAAGACTGTACTGGCAATCTTTGATCAAGTTCAGCTCCCGGAAAGGAAGCACAAATATGATCTCCACATCTTGGTTTGCCTTCCCTTCAGCCCAGTCTAGGATGAACTTCTGCACAGAGACAGTTTTTCCGATGCCAGCGATGCCCTTCGTCAGCACAGTTCTGATGCTTCTCTCTTGGCCAGGTAAGGGTTTAAAGATGTCATTGCAGTGGATTGCTGTGTCATGTGAGGTTGGCGTCCTGGATGCTGTCTCTAGCTGCCACACCTCATGTTCATTGTTAACCCCTTCCCTCTCTCCTTCTGTGATGTAGAGCTCTGTGTAAATCCTGTTGAGGGGAGTTTGGTTCCCTGCTGTTTCGATGCCTTCTATCACACATTCATACCTCCTTCTCAGACTGTCTTTATGGTTTACTATAGCTCTCTGCAGGCTGTCTTTATGGTTTACTATAGCTCTCTGCAGGTTGTCATCCACTACAAGGGAAGAGGAAAAGGATGTGTATCAGACACATTCATTGGCAGGATGAAAAGTGGCCCTTCCACAACGACAGTAACTTATATTATCTCATATTGTAGTTAACACTTAATCATATTGAGGTATTGACTTAGCACACGTGTGCAAGTGTTCTTACGGTTTTCAGAGCCTCTTGCATCATTGGGTTCACTCAGGTGCTGTAGTAGAGGACGTGTCCTGGATCTCTTTCTACACTGAGGACAGTCATAGTCTCCTGAAGGAGCAGGTTTCTCCCAGTATCTGGTGATGCACTGTCTGCAGAACCTGTGTCCACAGGTGATAGAGACTGGATCCCTCAGAACCTGCTGACACACTGCACACCTGGACTGATCCTCTGGCAGAGTAGACCATCCACTACAGAGATAAAGGAGAGAGAGATACTGATCCTCTAACAGAGTAGACCATCCACTACAGAGATAAAGGAGAGAGAGAGATACTGATCCTCTGGCAGAGAAGACCATCCACTACAGAGATAAAGGAGAGAGAGAGATACTGATCCTCTGGCAGAGTAGACCATCCACTACAGAGATAAAGGAGAGAGAGATACTGATCCTCTAACAGAGTAGACCATCCACTACAGAGATAAAGGAGAGAGATATACTGATCCTCTAACAGAGTAGACCATCCACTACAGAGATAAAGGAGAGAGAGATACTGATCCTGTAACAGAGTAGACCATCCACTACAGAGATAAAGGAGAGAGATACTGATCCTCTAACAGAGTAGACCATCCACTACAGAGATAAAGGAGAGACTGATCCTCTAGCAGAGTAGACCATCCACTACAGAGATAAAGGAGAGAGAGATACTGATCCTCTAACAGAGTAGACCATCCACTACAGAGATAACGGAGAGAGGGAGAGACTGATCCTCTAACAGAGTAGACCATCCACTACAGAGATAACGGAGAGAGAGAGAGACTGATCCTCTAACAGAGTATACCATCCACTACAGAGAGAAAGGAGAGAGAGAGATACTGATCCTCTAACAGAGTAGACCATCCACTACAGAGATAAAGGAGAGAGAGATACTGATCCTCTAACAGAGTAGACCATCCACTACAGAGATAAAGGAGAGAGAGATACTGATCCTCTAACAGCGTAGACCATCCACTACAGAGATAAAGGAGAGAGAGATACTGATCCTCTAGCAGAGTAGACCATCCACTACAGAGATAACGGAGAGAGAGAGAGACTGATCCTCTAACAGAGTAGACCATCCACTACAGAGATAAAGGAGAGAGAGATACTGATCCTCTAACAGAGTAGACCATCCACTACAGAGATAAAGGAGAGAGAGATACTGATCCTCTAGCAGAGTAGACCATCCACTACAGAGATAAAGGAGAGATAGATACTGATCCTCTAACAGAGTAGACCATCCACTACAGAGATAAAGGAGAGAGAGATACTGATCCTCTAACAGAGTAGACCATCCACTACAGAGATAAAGGAGAGAGAGAGAGATACTGATCCTCTAACAGAGTAGACCATCCACTACAGAGATAAAGGAGAGAGAGAGATACTGATCCTCTAACAGAGTAGACCATCCACTACAGAGATAAAGGAGAGAGAGAGATACTGATCCTCTAGCAGAGTAGACCATCCACTACGGAGATAAAGGAGAGAGAGATACTGATCCTCTAGCAGAGTAGACCATCCACTACAGAGATAAAAGAGGGTGCAGTAATTCCTCTAATGAACTTAGTTCCAACAAACTACACATTACAAAACATTTCTATATGACATCTTGAAGATTCTTCTCTTCACTAGTAATATACATTCTGACTAGTGACGGGTCTTTGGTCAAAGGTAAATGATCCACCACCATTGGAATTGACAGGACGATCCATGGATAAGTCACTGTTCATAGACAGACAGCTGGGAAGAGTATACTCTGTTCATAGACAGCTGGGAACAGTATACTCTGTTCATAGACAGACAGCTGGGAACAGTATACTCTGTTCATAGACAGACAGCTGGGAACAGTATACTCTGTTCATAGACAGACAGCTGGGAACAGTATACTCTGTTCATAGACAGACAGCTGGGAACAGTATACTCTGTTCATAGACAGCTGGGAACAGTATACTCTGTTCATAGACAGACAGCTGGGAACAGTATACTCTGTTCATAGACAGCTGGGAACAGTATACTCTGTTCATAGACAGCTGGGAACAGTATACTCTGTTCATAGACAGCTGGGAACAGTATACTCTGTTCATACAGACAGCTGGGAACAGTATACTCTGTTCATAGACAGACAGCTGGGAACAGTATACTCTGTTCATAGACAGACAGCTGGGAACAGTATACTCTGTTCATAGACAGACAGCTGGGAACAGTATACTCTGTTCATAGACAGACAGCTGGGAACAGTATACTCTGTTCATAGACAGACAGCTGGGAACAGTATAATCTGTTCATAGACAGCTGGGAACAGTATACTCTGTTCATAGACAGACAGCTGGGAACAGTATACTCTGTTCATAGACAGACAGCTGGGAACAGTATACTCTGTTCATAGACAGCTGGGAACAGTATACTCTGTTCATAGACAGCTGGGAACAGTATACTCTGTTCATAGACAGACAGCTGGGAACAGTATACTCTGTTCATAGACAGCTGGGAACAGTATACTCTGTTCATAGACAGACAGCTGGGAACAGTATACTCTGTTCATAGACAGACAGCTGGGAACAGTATACTCTGTTCATAGACAGCTGGGAACAGTATACTCTGTTCATAGACAGCTGGGAACAGTATACTCTGTTCATAGACAGCTGGGAACAGTATACTCTGTTCATAGACAGACAGCTGGGAACAGTATACTCTGTTCATAGACAGACAGCTGGGAACAGTATACTCTGTTCATAGACAGACAGCTGGGAACAGTATACTCTGTTCATAGACAGACAGCTGGGAACAGTATACTCTGTTCATAGACAGACAGCTGGGAACAGTATACTCTGTTCATAGACAGACAGCTGGGAACAGTATACTCTGTTCATAGACAGCTGGGAACAGTATACTCTGTTCATAGACAGACAGCTGGGAACAGTATACTCTGTTCATAGACAGCTGGGAACAGTATACTCTGTTCATAGACAGCTGGGAACAGTATACTCTGTTCATAGACAGCTGGGAACAGTATACTCTGTTCATACAGACAGCTGGGAACAGTATACTCTGTTCATAGACAGACAGCTGGGAACAGTATACTCTGTTCATAGACAGACAGCTGGGAACAGTATACTCTGTTCATAGACAGACAGCTGGGAACAGTATACTCTGTTCATAGACAGACAGCTGGGAACAGTATACTCTGTTCATAGACAGACAGCTGGGAACAGTATAATCTGTTCATAGACAGCTGGGAACAGTATACTCTGTTCATAGACAGACAGCTGGGAACAGTATACTCTGTTCATAGACAGACAGCTGGGAACAGTATACTCTGTTCATAGACAGCTGGGAACAGTATACTCTGTTCATAGACAGCTGGGAACAGTATACTCTGTTCATAGACAGACAGCTGGGAACAGTATACTCTGTTCATAGACAGCTGGGAACAGTATACTCTGTTCATAGACAGACAGCTGGGAACAGTATACTCTGTTCATAGACAGACAGCTGGGAACAGTATACTCTGTTCATAGACAGCTGGGAACAGTATACTCTGTTCATAGACAGCTGGGAACAGTATACTCTGTTCATAGACAGCTGGGAACAGTATACTCTGTTCATAGACAGACAGCTGGGAACAGTATACTCTGTTCATAGACAGACAGCTGGGAACAGTATACTCTGTTCATAGACAGACAGCTGGGAACAGTATACTCTGTTCATAGACAGACAGCTGGGAACAGTATACTCTGTTCATAGACAGACAGCTGGGAACAGTATACTCTGTTCATAGACAGACAGCTGGGAACAGTATACTCTGTTCATAGACAGACAGCTGGGAACAGTATACTCTGTTTATAGACAGACAGCTGGGAACAGTATACTCTGTTTATAGACAGACAGCTGGGAACAGTATACTCTGTTCATAGACAGACAGCTGGGAACAGTATACTCTGTTCATAGACAGACAGATGGGAACAGTATACTCTGTTCATAGACAGACAGATGGGAACAGTATACTCTGTTCATAGACAGACAGCTGGGAACAGTATACTCTGTTCATAGACAGACAGCTGGGAACAGTATACTCTGTTCATAGACAGACAGCTGGGAACAGTATACTCTGTTCATAGACAGCTGGGAACAGTATACTCTGTTCATAGACAGACAGCTAGGAACAGTATACTCTGTTCATACAGACAGCTGGGAACAGTATACTCTGTTCATAGACAGCTGGGAACAGTATACTCTGTTCATAGACCGCTGGGAACAGTATACTCTGTTCATAGACAGACAGCTGGGAACAGTATACTCTGTTCATAGACCGCTGGGAACAGTATACTCTGTTCATAGACCGCTGGGAACAGTATACTCTGTTTATAGACAGACAGCTGGGAACAGTATACTCTGTTCATAGACCGCTGGGAACAGTATACTCTGTTTATAGACAGACAGCTGGGAACAGTATACTCTGTTCATAGACAGCTGGGAACAGTATACTCTGTTCATAGACAGACAGCTGGGAACAGTATACTCTGTTCATAGACAGCTGGGAACAGTATACTCTGTTCATAGACAGACAGCTGGGAACAGTATACTCTGTTCATAGACAGACAGATGGGAACAGTATACTCTGTTCATAGACAGACAGATGGGAACAGTATACTCTGTTCATAGACAGACAGCTGGGAACAGTATACTCTGTTCATAGACAGACAGCTGGGAACAGTATACTCTGTTCATAGACAGACAGCTGGGAACAGTATACTCTGTTCATAGACAGCTGGGAACAGTATACTCTGTTCATAGACAGACAGCTGGGAACAGTATACTCTGTTCATAGACAGACAGCTGGGAACAGTATACTCTGTTCATAGACAGACAGCTGGGAACAGTATACTCTGTTCATAGACAGACAGCTGGGAACAGTATACTCTGTTCATAGACAGACAGCTGGGAACAGTATAATCTGTTCATAGACAGCTGGGAACAGTATACTCTGTTCATAGACAGACAGCTGGGAACAGTATACTCTGTTCATAGACAGACAGCTGGGAACAGTATACTCTGTTCATAGACAGCTGGGAACAGTATACTCTGTTCATAGACAGCTGGGAACAGTATACTCTGTTCATAGACAGACAGCTGGGAACAGTATACTCTGTTCATAGACAGCTGGGAACAGTATACTCTGTTCATAGACAGACAGCTGGGAACAGTATACTCTGTTCATAGACAGACAGCTGGGAACAGTATACTCTGTTCATAGACAGCTGGGAACAGTATACTCTGTTCATAGACAGCTGGGAACAGTATACTCTGTTCATAGACAGCTGGGAACAGTATACTCTGTTCATAGACAGACAGCTGGGAACAGTATACTCTGTTCATAGACAGACAGCTGGGAACAGTATACTCTGTTCATAGACAGACAGCTGGGAACAGTATACTCTGTTCATAGACAGACAGCTGGGAACAGTATACTCTGTTCATAGACAGACAGCTGGGAACAGTATACTCTGTTCATAGACAGACAGCTGGGAACAGTATACTCTGTTCATAGACAGACAGCTGGGAACAGTATACTCTGTTTATAGACAGATGGGAACAGTATACTCTGTTCATAGACAGACAGCTGGGAACAGTATACTCTGTTCATAGACAGACAGCTGGGAACAGTATACTCTGTTCATAGACAGACAGATGGGAACAGTATACTCTGTTCATAGACAGACAGATGGGAACAGTATACTCTGTTCATAGACAGACAGCTGGGAACAGTATACTCTGTTCATAGACAGACAGCTGGGAACAGTATACTCTGTTCATAGACAGACAGCTGGGAACAGTATACTCTGTTCATAGACAGCTGGGAACAGTATACTCTGTTCATAGACAGACAGCTAGGAACAGTATACTCTGTTCATACAGACAGCTGGGAACAGTATACTCTGTTCATAGACAGCTGGGAACAGTATACTCTGTTCATAGACCGCTGGGAACAGTATACTCTGTTCATAGACAGACAGCTGGGAACAGTATACTCTGTTCATAGACCGCTGGGAACAGTATACTCTGTTCATAGACCGCTGGGAACAGTATACTCTGTTTATAGACAGACAGCTGGGAACAGTATACTCTGTTCATAGACCGCTGGGAACAGTATACTCTGTTTATAGACAGACAGCTGGGAACAGTATACTCTGTTCATAGACCGCTGGGAACAGTATACTCTGTTCATAGACAGACAGCTGGGAACAGTATACTCTGTTCATAGACAGCTGGGAACAGTATACTCTGTTCATAGACAGACAGCTGGGAACAGTATACTCTGTTCATAGACAGCTGAGAACAGTATACTCTCTTCATAGACAGACAGCTGGGAACAGTATACTCTGTTCATAGACAGCTGGGAACAGTATACTCTCTTCATAGACAGCTGGGAACAGTATACTCTGTTCATAGACAGACAGCTGGGAACAGTATACTCTGTTCATAGACCGCTGGGAACAGTATACTCTGTTTATAGACAGACAGCTGGGAACAGTATACTCTGTTCATAGACCGCTGGGAACAGTATACTCTGTTCATAGACAGACAGCTGGGAACAGTATACTCTGTTCATAGACAGCTGGGAACAGTATACTCTGTTCATAGACAGACAGCTGGGAACAGTATACTCTGTTCATAGACAGCTGGGAACAGTATACTCTGTTCATAGACAGCTGGGAACAGTATACTCTGTTCATAGACAGACAGCTGGGAACAGTATACTCTGTTCATAGACCGCTGGGAACAGTATACTCTGTTCATAGACAGACAGCAGGGAACAGTATACTCTGTTCATAGACAGACAGCAGGGAACAGTATACTCTGTTTATAGTCAGACAGCTGGGGACAGTATACTCTGTTCATAGACCGCTGGGAACAGTATACTCTGTTCATAGACAGCTGGGAACAGTATACTCTGTTCATAGACCGCTGGGAACAGTATACTCTGTTCATAGACAGACAGCTGGGAACAGTATAATCTGTTCATAGACAGACAGCTGGGAACAGTATACTCTGTTCATAGACAGACAGCAGGGAACAGTATACTCTGTTCATAGACAGACAGATGGGAACAGTATACTCTGTTCATAAACAGACAGCTGGGAACAGTATACTCTGTTCATAAGCAGACAGCTGGGAACAGTATACTCTGTTCATAGTCAGACAGCTGGGAACAGTATACTCTGTTCATAGACAGACAGCTGGGAACAGAATACTCTGTTCATGACAGACAGCTGGGAACAGTATACTCTGTTCGTAGACAGACAGACAGCTGGGAACAGTATACTCTGTTCATAGACAGCTGGGAACAGTATACTCTGTTCATTCAGACAGCTGGGAACAGTATACTCTGTTCATAGACAGACAGCTGGGAACAGTATACTTTGTTCATAGACAGACAGCTGGGAACAGTATACTTTGTTCATAGACAGACAGCTGTGAACAGTATACTTTGTTCATAGACAGACAGATGGGAACAGTATACTCTGTTCATAAGCAGACAGCTGGGAACAGTATACTCTGTTCATTCAGAAAGCTGGGAACAGTATACTCTGTTCATACAGACAGCTGGGAACAGTATACTCTGTTCATACAGACAGCTGGGAACAGTATACTCTGTTCATACAGACAGCTGGGAACAGTATACTCTGTTCATACAGACAGATGGGAACAGTATACTCTGTTCATACAGACAGCTGGGAACAGTATACTCTGTTCATACAGACAGCTGGGAACAGTATACTCTGTTCATAGACAGACAGCTGGGAACAGTATACTCTGTTCATAGACAGACAGCTGGGAACAGTATACTCTGTTCATAGACAGACAGCTGGGAACAGTATACTCTGTTCATTCAGAAAGCTGGGAACAGTATACTCTGTTCATTCAGACAGCTGGGAACAGTATACTCTGTTCATAGACAGACAGCTGGGAACAGTATACTCTGTTCATAGACAGACAGCTGGGAACAGTATACTCTGTTCATAGACAGACAGCTGGGAACAGTATACTCTGTTCATAGACAGACAGACAGCTGGGAACAGTATACTCTGTTCAATCAGACAGCTGGTAACAGTATACTCAGTTCATAGACAGACAGACAGCTGGGAACAGTATACTCTGTTCATAGACAGACAGACAGCTGGGAACAGTATACTATGTTCATAGACAGACAGACAGCTGGGAACAGTATACTCTGTTCATAGACAGACAGACAGCTGGGAATAGTGTACTCTGTTCATAGACAGACAGACAGCTGGGAACAGTATACTCTGTTAATAGACAGCTGGGAACAGTATACTCTGGTCATAGACAGACAGCTGGGAACAGTATACTCTGTTCAGAGACAGACAGCTGGGAACAGTATACTCTGTTCATAGACAGACAGATGGGAACAGTATACTCTGTTCATAGACAGACAGCTGAGAACAGTATACTCTGTTCATAGACAGACAGCTGGGAACAGTATACTTTGTTCATAGACAGACAGCTGGGAATAGTGTACTCTGTTCATAGACAGACAGATGGGAACAGTATACTCTGTTCATAGACAGACAGCTGAGAACAGTATACTCTGTTCATAGACAGACAGCTGGGAACAGTATACTTTGTTCATAGACAGACAGCTGGGAATAGTGTACTCTGTTCATAGACAGACAGACAGCTGGGAACAGTATACTCTGTTCATAGACAGCTGGGAACAGTATACTCTGTTCATAGACAGATGGGAACAGTATACTCTGTTCATAGACAGATGGGAACAGTATACTCTGTTCATAGACAGACAGAGGGGAACAGTCTACTCTGTTCATAAACAGATGGGAACAGTATACTCTGTTCATAGACAGATGGGAACAGTATACTCTGTTCATAGACAGCTGGGAACAGTATACTCTGTTCATAGACAGACAGCTGGGAACAGTATACTCTGTTCATAGACAGACAGACAGCTGGGAATAGTGTACTTTGTTCATAGACAGACAGACAGCTGGGAACAGTATACTATGTTCATAGACAGACAGCTGGGAACAGTATAATCTGTTCATAGACAGACAGACAGCTGGGAATAGTGTACTCTGTTCATAGACAGACAGACAGCTGGGAACAGTATACTCTGTTCATTCAGACTTTTGGGAACAGTATACTCAGTTCATAGACAGACAGACAGCTGGGAACAGTATACTCTGTTCATAGACAGACAGACAGCTGGGAATAGTGTACTTTGTTCATAGACAGACAGACAGCTGGGAACAGTATACTCTGTTCATAGACAGACAGCTGGGAACAGTATACTCTGTTCATAGACAGACAGATGGGAACAGTATACTCTGTTCATAGACAGACAGCTGGGAACAGTATACTCTGTTCATAGACAGACAGCTGGGAACAGTATACTCTGTTCATAGACAGACAGATGGGAACAGTATACTCTGTTCATAGACAGCTGGGAACAGTATACTCTGTTCATAGACAGACAGCTGGGAACAGTATACTCTGTTCATAGACAGACAGCTGGGAACAGTATACTCTGTTCATAGACAGACAGACAGCTGGGAATAGTGTACTTTGTTCATAGACAGACAGACAGCTGGGAACAGTATACTCTGTTCATAGACAGACAGCTGGGAACAGTATACTCTGTTCATAGACAGACAGCTGGGAACAGTATACTCTGTTTATAAAGACAGCTGGGAACAGTATACTCTGTTCATAGACAGACAGCTGGGAACAGTATACTCTGTTCATAGACAGACAGCTGGGAACAGTATACTCTGTTTATAAAGACAGCTGGGAACAGTATACTCTGTTCATAGACAGACAGACAGCTGGGAACAGTATACTCTGTTCATAGACAGACAGCTGGGAACAGTATACTCTGTTCATAGACAGACAGACAGCTGGGAACAGTATACTCTGTTCATAGACAGCTGGGAACAGTATACTCTGTTCATAGACAGACAGCTGGGAACAGTATACTCTGTTCATAGACAGACAGATGGGAACAGTATACTCTGTTCATAGACAGACAGCTGGGAACAGTATACTCTGTTCATAGACAGGCAGCTGGGAACAGTATACTCTGTTCATAGACAGACAGCTGGGAACAGTATACTCTGTTCATAGACAGACAGCTGGGAACAGTATACTCTGTTCATAGATAGACAGCTGGGAACAGTATACTCTGTTCATAGACAGACAGCTGGGAACAGTATACTCTGTTCATAGACAGCTGGGAACAGTATACTCTGTTCATAGACAGCTGGGAACAGTATACTCTGTTCATAGACAGACAGCTGGGAACAGTACACTCTGTTCATAGACAGACAGCTGGGAACAGTATACTCTGTTCATATTTATTTTAATTCTGTAATTGCTGTAATTACTTTTATTGTGTAATAGCAGTAATTATTTTTATTGTGTAATAGCAGTAATCACTTTTATTGTGTAATTGCTGTAATTACTTTTATTGTGTAATTGCTGTAATTTTTTTTATTGTGTAATTGCTGTAATTACTTTTATTGTGTAATAGCAGTAATTACTTTTATTGTGTAATTGCAGTAATTACATTTATTGTGTAATTGCTGTAATTACTTTTATTGTGTAATAGCAGTAATTACTTTTATTGTGTAATAGCAGTAATTACTTTTATTGTGTAATAGCTGTAATTACTTTTATTGTGTAATAGCAGTAATTACTTTTATTGTGTAATTGCTGTAATTACTTTTATTGTGTAATAGCTGTAATTACTTTTATTGTGTAATAGCTGTAATTACTTTTATTGTGTAATAGCAGTAATTACTTTTATTGTGTAATTGCTGTAATTACTTTTATTGTGTAATAGCAGTAATTACTTTTATTGTGTAATAGCTGTAATTACTCTTATTGTGTAATAACAGTAATTACTTTTATTGTGTAATAGCAGTAATTACTTTTATTGTGTAATAGCAGTAATTACTTTTATTGTGTAATAGCTGTAATTACTTTTATTGTGTAATAGCAGTAATTACTTTTATTGTGTAATTGCTGTAATTACTTTTATTGTGTAATAGCTGTAATTACTTTTATTGTGTAATAGCAGTAATTACTTTTGTTGTGTAATTGCAGTAATTACTTTTATTGTGTAATAGCAGTAATTACTTTTATTGTGTAATTTCTGGAATTACTTGTATTGTGTAATAGCAGTAATTACTTTTATTGTGTAATAGCAGTAATTACTTTTATTGTGTAATAGCTGTAATTACTTTTATTGTGTAATAGCTGTAATTACTTTTATTGTGTAATTGCTGTAATTATTTTTATTGTGTAATAGCTGTAATTACTTTTATTGTGTATTAGCAGTAATTACTTTTTTTGTGTAATAGCAGTAATTACTTTTTTTGTGTAATAGCAGTAATTACTTTTATTGTGTAATAGCTGTAATTACTTTTATTGTGTATTAGCAGTAATTACTTTTATTGTGTAATAGCAGTATTTACTTTTATTGTGTAATAGCAGTATTTACTTTTATTGTGCAATAGCAGTATTTACTTTTATTGTGTAATTGTGTAATTCAGCAGGAGACGACTGTTTGACCCAATGACGTGTTTCTGCCAATGAGCTTCAAATCAAAAGAAATTGTATTTCCCACATGCGCCAAATACAACAGGTGTACACCTTACCGTGAAATTCTTACGAGCCCTTTCCCAACAATGCAGTTAAAAAGTAAGATTTTTTTTTTTTATCTAATTAAAAAAAGGAAATAGTAACACAATATAATAACTATAAGGAGTAAAAGTGACTAGGCAATCAGGATAGAGATAATCTCCTCATCCAGGGAGTGCACACACACTTTCACACACACACACACACACACACACACACACACACACACACACACACACACACACACACACACACACACACACACACACACACACACACACACACACACACACACACACACACACACACACGGAGCGAGGGATTGTTGTGTTTGTTTAATATTGTTTTAGGACTATACAAATTAAAAAATTGATTAGCCTATGGATTATGAAAACAACACAAATAAATGGGAAAATGGGAGAGAAATGACTAGAGACAGTGTTGTTTAACTCACTGACCATGACCCATGAGTTCTTCTTACCTTTGTTCAGTAGAAAAGTCTCCCTCTCTAAAGTCTAAAGGTTGATCCATAGACTTGTCACTCTTCATGGACACACAGCTGGGTACAGGGGAGGCTGGTCTCTTCCGCTTGATTGGGCTTCAACACAACAGAGACAAACATTACATCTCTCATCTACTCTGAGCTCAGATGGGAAACATAAGAAGAGATACATTCCAAAACGCTATAAATCAAATCAAATCATATTGGTCTCATACACATGGTAAGCAGATGTTAATGTGAGTGTAGCGAAATGCTTGTGCTTCTAGTTCCGACCGTGCAGGAATATCTAACAAGTAACCTAACAAATTCTCAACTACTACCTTATACACCCAAAAGTGTAAGGGATAAATAAGAATATGTACATATAAATATATATATTTATATATATATGGATAAGCGATGGCCGAACGGCATAGGCAAGATGCAGTAGATGGTATAGAATACAGTATATACAGTGGGGCAAAAAAGTATTTAGTCAGCCACCAATTGTGCAAGTTCTCCCACTTAAAAAGATGAGAGAGGCCTGTAATTTTCATCATATGTACACTTCAACTATGACAGACAAAATGAGAAAAAAAATCCAGAAAATCACATTGTAGGATTTTTTATGAATTTATTTGCAAATTATGGTGGAAAATAAGTATTAATTAATTAATTAATTAGTAGTAACGAAAACAAAACAGTTGGGGTTTTAGGAGGGGTTCTGAAAGACACTCATGGGGCCGTCCACTAGTGATGGGAAACCGAGGCTTTCTGAACACTTTGGGTCTCACACCAAATTGTGCCAAAAATGCCATTGATAGATTTGAGTACTAATAAACCACATTTAGTTAGTTTTGCAACACGTGGTTCGAAACAGAATGAGATCAAACGAAGCTTCGGACGTCATTGATCACGTGGTAATGTTACTTAGAAACTATCCATGGCTGCGTTTCAAACACAACTTTTTAGGGATAGGGGGCAGCATTTTCACTTTGGATGAATAGCGTTCCCATAGTGAACTGCCTCCTACTTTTTCCCAGATGCTAATATAGGCATATTATTATATTTTACTATTGGATAGAAAAATCTCTGAAGTTTCTAAAACTGTTTGAATTATGTCTGTGAGTATAACAGCACTCATATGGCAGGCAAACTTCCAAACAGGAAGTGGAAACTCATCGCCTATACACGTCCCAGTAAGATATGGATCTGTTTGCAATTCCTACGCCTTCCACTAGATGTCAACAGTCTGTAGAACGTTAAATGAAGCCTCTAGTGTGATGTGGGGCCAGATGGCAGCTATTTGAGTCAGTGGTCTGGCAGAATGCCAGTTCCTGGTCATGCGCATTCCTCATGATATCGCCTTGCGTTCCATTACTTATACAGACATGAAGGAATGCTCCGGTTGGAACGTTATTGGATATATATGATAACAACATCCTGAAGATTGATTCTCTACTTAGTTTGACCAGTTTATTCGACCTGGAATATAACTTTTTGAAGTTTTCGTCCGAGTTCGCCTGGACCGGCGCCAGCGTTTGGACACGTGAACTAAACGTGCTAGCAAAAGTAGCTACTTGGACATAAATATTTGACCTTATCGAACAAAACAACAATTTATTGTGGAACTAGGATTCCTGGGAGTGCATTCTGATGAAGATCATCAAAGGCAAAGGGAATATTTATGATGTAATTTTGTATTTCTGTTGATTCCCACATGGCGGAGAAATGTGTATTTCTGAGCGCCTTCTCAGATTATTGCATGGTGTGCTTTTTCCGTAAAGTTTTTTTGAAACTCTCTATCTTTCATCAAAGTTTATGATGAGTATTTCCCATTATTTGGTGTGGCTCTGCAATTTCTCAGGATATTTTGGAGGCATTTCTGAACATGGCGCCAATGTAAACTGAGATTTTTGGATATAAATATGCACATTATCAACAAAACATACATGTATTGTGTAACATGATGTCCTATGAGTGTCATCTGATGAAGATCATCAAAGGTTAGTGATTCATTTTACCTCTATTTCTGCTTTTTGTGACTCTATCTTTGGCTGGGAAAAATGGCTGTGTGTTTTTTGGACTTGGATATATGTTGTGTTTTCGCTGTAAAACATTTATTAAATCAGACACGATGGGTAGATTAACAAGATGTTTATCTTTCATTTGCTGTATTGGACTTAATGTGTGAAAGTTAAATCTTTATTTATTTTTTTTTTGAATTTCCCGCGCTGCCTTTTCAGCGGAATGTTGTGGGGTGGTTCCGCTAGCGGAACGTGTGTCCTAGAAAGGTTAAAGACACCATCTCCTCTCAGCCCTCAATCAAGTGGACACTTCTGATGACGTATCATGATGTATGATGAGTTGACACGTGCAGGGCAAAGGGCAAGGTAAGAATTAATACATTTTAAACGGACCGCCCATGCCCGGAAATGTGTCACTCGTTCGTCCTACGGTTGTGTTTTCAGTCGTCATAGTGACCGTTCTCTCTGGGAAATACATGTTACATCTTCAGCTGTTGTAGGAAAGATACTCTTAAAACACTTGTAACCTAAATTCCATCGCTATCGGGAAACCGGGCCCCGAGTGACTTACAATACGGTTAAAAAGATTTCTTTAAAAAAATGACAAAGTTGATTTGCCCTAACAAAAAATGCTAATGAATTATAATCCATATAATAATTCACATTTCCTGTTGCTGCAGGATTATTTTTCTGCTGTGAGAAACTTGGTCAAATTAAGATATGGCATCTGTAAGTGCATTCATCTTAAGATTGCTAAGTGAGACAACCACATATCACAGTCAAATATACAGGATATGAACATCCCATTCCAGCTAAACAATGTATATATAGCGTTTAGCAAAAAAACACATTTTCATACACATCTAAAATCTATTTAAAAAAATCAGAGAACAGTAATATTGAAGGTACCCATAAGCAATCATTTCTGATAAAAAAACAAGTGTGAACAAATTGTGTATATAGAGTTTTGGAAATAAATGTAATAATTCTTAAACAAAATTGTCATCTCACCTCTTAGCTTTGGTGTCATGTTCCCCAGAGAGACTCATTTTAGAGGCAGGGCCCCCCTCCTCTCTCTCCCCAGAGAGACTCATTTTAGAGGCAGGGCCCCCCTCCTCTCTCTCCCCAGAGAGACTCATTTTAGAGCACTGACCCCTAAACAGAGATCCAGCATGTTGGTTGTGGTTAACACAGTGACAACTAATTATTGATTGTCAATTGTTCTCATTTATTCATTATCTCATTGAGAAATAAAACATTTACTAACAGACATAGAAACAGTCAGGTGATTTAATGCATCACATGAACATGTAGTTGTGACATTTCATCTCCATGGTAACTGTCAATAATAATAATAAGTCACTGTTTGTTAAGGTAGTTATAGACAGTACAGCAACAATAATAATAATAATAATAAGTCACTGTTTGTTAAGGTAGTTATAGACAGTACAGCAACACAAGGCCATGTCTCACAATTATTTGTATTCATTAACAGTAGGCTATTTATTGTCTTTCAATCTGTTATTTTCTAAACGTATCTGAGAATGTAGACAGAAGGGCTAAAACGGACATGATTGATCTGAGGGGGAAATTATTGATCTATTCAGATAGTTTATTTTCAACAAGTGAGAGATTTTATATTATGTAAAGTAGGATAGGTTATAATGTATAATAGCAGTTTGTTAGTAATTTGCAGATCGAGGTCTATACCTCAGCTATAACCTATATATCATAGATGACCAGTCTAAACCTGTTCAGGTCAGTTCACATAATGTTATAGTTCTACCAGTAGCAGGACAGAGCATCTACACTATATTTACAAAACGGCTCAACCGTGAAGTGGTAGGCTACACAAGTTCACAGAACGGGCCCGCCGAGTGCGGAAGCGCATAAAAATGGTCTGTCCTCTGTTGCTCCAAACTGCAATGCGATATAACTGTTCTTCGGGAGATATAATGAAATAGGTTTCCACGGCCGAGCAGCCGCACATAAGATCACCATGCGCAACGCCAAGCATCGGCTTGAGTGATGTAAAGCTCGCCACCATTGGACTCTGGAGCAGTGGAAACGTGTTCTTTGGAGTTATGAATCACGCTTCACCATCTGGCAGTCCGACGGACTAATCTGGGTTTGGCAGATGGCAGGAAAACGCTACCTGCCCGAATGCATAGTGCCAACTGTAAAGTTTGGTGGAGGAGGAATAATGGTCTGGGGCTGTTCTTCATGGTTTGGGCTAGGCCCCCTAGTTCTAGTGAAGAGAAATCTTAACGCTACAACATAAAATAACACTATAGACGATTCTGTGCTTCCAACTTTGTGGCAACAGTTTGGGGAAGGCCCTTTCCTGTTTCAGCATGACAATGTCCCCGTGCACAAAGTGAGGTCCATACAGAAATGGCTTGTCGAGATCGGTGTGGAAGAACTTGACTGGCCTGCACAGAGCCCTGACCTCAACCCCATCGAACACCTTAGGGATGAATTGGAACGCCGACTGCGAGCCAGGCCTAATCACCCAACATCAGTGCCCGACCTCCCTAATGCTCTTGTGGCTGAATGGAAGCAAGTCCCTGCAGCAATGTTCCAACATCTAGTGGAAAGCCTTCCCAGAAGAGTGGAGGCTGTTATAGTAGCAAAGGGGGGGACCAACTCCATATTAATGCCTATGATTTTGGAATGAGATGTTCGACTAGCAGGTGTCCACATACTTTTGGTCATGTAGTGTATAAAGCCTAATCTAAATCAAATCAAATGTTATTGGTCACAATGTCTGAGCGGTATAGACTAAGATACAGTAGAATAGTATAGAATACAGTATATACATATGAGATGAGTAATACATAGACTAAGATACAGTAGAATAGTATAGAATACAGTATATACATATGAGATGAGTAATACATAGACTAAGATACAGTAGAATAGTATAGAATACAGTATATACATATGAGATGAGTAATACATAGACTAAGATACAGTAGAATAGTATAGAATACAGTATATACATATGAGATGAGTAATACATAGACTAAGATACAGTAGAATAGTATAGAATACAGTATATACATATGAGATGAGTAATACATAGACTAAGATACAGTAGAATAGTATAGAATACAGTATATACATATGAGATGAGTAATGCATAGACTAAGATACAGTAGAATAGAATACAGTATATACATATGAGATGAGTAATACATAGACTAAGATACAGTAGAATAGTATAGAATACAGTATATACATATGAGATGAGTAATGTCAGATATTTATAGCCGAGGCCAGATACTTTTCACAACATTTCCAACAGAGACCATCAGGTTGGTCGGCATGATTAGTGATCATACTGTAGCTCAACCCTACTGTGACTGTTGAATGTCTGACGACGACCTAACTTTATAATAGTTCGTAGCGAACCTACCAGAATCTGCCCGTCTTTCCTTCAAATCAACACATTTATCTGTCTTCTAATGCAGTGGTGTAAAGTACTTCAGTAAAAATACTTTAAAGTACTACTTCAGTAGTTTTTTGGGGGTATCTGTCCTTTACTTTATTATTTATATTTCTAACAACTTTTACTTCACTACTTTCATGAAGACAATGATGTACTTTTTACTCCATACATTTTCACTGACACCCAAAAGTACTCGTTACATTTTGAATGCTTAGCAGGACAGGAAATGGTCCAATTCACACACTTATCAAGAGAATATCCCTGGTCATCCCTACTGCCTCTGATCTGGCGGACTCACTAAACAGAGAACATTCCTGGTCATCCCTACTGCCTCTGATCTGGCAGACTCACTAAACAGAGAACATTCCTGGTCATCCCTACTGCCTCTGATCTGGTGGACTCACTGAACACAAATGCTTAGTTTTTAAATGATGTCTGAGTGTTGGAGTGTGACCCTGGCTATCCGTAAATTAAAATAACAAGAACATTGTGCTGTCTGGTTTGCTTAATAAAATGATTTTTAAATTATTATTTACTTTTATTTTACTTTTGATACTTAATTATATTTGAAACCAAATACTTTTAGACTTTTCCTGAAGTAGTATTTTACTGGGTGACTTTCACTTTTACTTGAGTCATGTCCTATGAAGGAATCTTTCCTTTTACTCCAGTTTGAGAACTGAGTTCTGTTTACACCACTGTTCTAACGTTCCATATGAGACACAGTTTCAACAGACATTCTGGAACTGCGTCGGCTACAAATTACTTTCAATTTCATATCAGGAAATAAAGTAACGGTCACTGGGTGAATTAGTTGTGCATTGCCCGGCTCCCCGGGTGAGAAGATTTTACGCATTTTAGACCATTCCATTGGACTTTAAATTAAATGTCCACTCCCCTGTAGCACCGGGCCATGCAAAACGAACTTCCCCCTGTCGCAGCGCACTGAGACACAGAGTTCTAAACCCAGACGCGTTTCTTCAAGACATCTCTCTTACATTATTTTTGATAAACATATAATTTACTCGAAACCAAGTTTAGCTGTGTTTTTTTCCTCCAAAATGTGAGTTACTGTCGGACTTTAATAATTATAAACAGGCCTACAAACCCAAAAGGTTTTAATTTAAGAATGATCATTTGTATGCCTCAAATATTAAACTGTCTTAAAATATTTGATGATTAGTTGAATCAGGTGTGTAAGTGCTGGTAAGAACAAAAGGATTGAGAAACCCTGAGATAAACATAAAACCATATCATTGAAAAGCTCCTCCACCATCTTTACCAGACGTTTTACTGATAACATGTAGGCCTACTGATTAGTTTACACTTTGAAAACTGCTGTCTGTCAGCAACTCAGCTCAAGTAGCAGTTCTACTAACTAGTAATATCTCATTCCAGGTATTCATTCTCTTACTCTGTCCTTTAGAATAGATTATTGTTCAGAAATACTTACTTTATTTTTCAAAAATCTCCATATAGCGTTTTCTGCTCTGTTGTCTCAAAATGGATCCTTTCCAAAAGACCAACTTTACTTTCTGTTTCAGCTCAGCCGTCTCCCCATCATGATAATAAAGTGTTTTATTGGTATCTTCCACTAGATGGCAGTAAACACCTGCTGTAACTAGACTTTACAACTATGTGTTCGGTTTCATACAGGCAGTGTCCCAGAGTTGGAGTGCTGATCTAGGATCAGGTCCCCCTCTCCATGTAATCTGATTCATTATGATCTAGGATCAGGTCCCCCTCTCCATGTAATCTGATGCATTATTATCTAGGATCAGGTCCCTCCTCTCCATGTAATTTGATTCATTATGATCTAGGATCAGGTCCTCCTCACCATGTAATCTGATTCATTATGATCTAGGATCAGGTCCCCCTCTCCATGTAATCTGATTCATTATGATCTAGGATCAGGTCCCCCTCTCCATGTAATCTGATTCATTATGATCTAGGATCAGGTCCCCCTCTCCATGCAATCTGATTCATTATGATCTAGGATCAGGTCCCTCCTCTCCATGTAATCTGATTCATTATGGTCTAGGATCAGGTCCCTCCTCTCCATGTAATTTGATTTATTATGATCTAGGATCAGGTCCCTCCTCTCCATGTAATCTGATTCATTATGATTGTTTTGTCTCATGTCTCTTTATATTCATGTAGCCTGGGGGCCATGTAATCTGATTCATTATGATTGTTTTGTCACATGTCTCTTTATATTCATGTAGCCTGGGGGCCATGTAATCTGATTCATTATGATTGTTTTGTCTCATGTCTCTTTATATTCATGTAGCCTGGGGGCCATGTAATCTGATTCATTATGATGGTTTTGTCTCATGTCTCTTTATATTCATGTAGCCTGGGGGCCATGTAATCTGATTCATTATGATTGTTTTGTCTCATGTCTCTTTATATTCATGTAGCCTGGGGGCCATGTAATCTGATTCATTATGATTGTTTTGTCTCATGTCTCTTTATATTCATGTAGCCTGGGGGAAATGTAGCTGTATTGAAATTACCTTGTTTTATAACCTTCTTTGTTGCTCAGTGGTAATTCTTTCACACAGTAATGCTCCAGCATCCACTCAGACATGATGCATCTAATGCATTCCTCAAATACTGCAGAGTTGTTCAGCAAGTCCCTGAGATCTTCCTGTTCAACCACATTTATTAGTTTATTTGTCAGATGAAACCTGAGGGGATCACTGTAGTGTCATAATGCATCAACAATGGTTCTGAGGTCCTCAACAATGTTATTCTGTACCGTAGCTGGGATGCAGTGTTCTTCCCTGATTTTATAAATAAAAAGACAGATATTGTTTTAGAGACCTTCAATTAGCTGCTCAGTGTTGATCTCTGTGGCTTGAACATATTCAGCCTCTGGCAGACTCTCTACATCTCTCATGTCATCTTCAATAGGATCAGTCCCAGTCTTAAAGTCATCATGAGGACAATTCTCATCTATGTTGTCTCTGAAAAGCTCTCTGTGGTTTTGGTAGATGTGTGACCGATAGACGCTGAAACATCTATTTGTTTTCCCACACCCATTAACTCCACAGGTAATTAGAACATGTGGTTCATGCTGGTGATAGAGGACAATATGTGTGAGTCGTCTGGACACAGAGAAAGTTTGCTCGTTGCAAAGTGGACTATTGAATAGAGTTGGCTTTCTTCAGAAAGATTGTGAACCTTGGAATGATGGGATGGAATCATGGAGATCATTGGTACTCAGACACTTGCTGACATCATCAAGGGACCAGTCTTCCACAGCCACACTCTAATTCAAGTTGACACATAAAGCAAAAGTGACATGTATTAGTGTTGAGGCTAAAACAAAACCTTTCCCACTCTTTCTAGACAGCCACCTTTCCTCCTAATTTGTATTTATCGTTGTTACATAACGAAGCAGAGCTTGTCAGGAAAGGTGAAGATGTCTTTCTCTTATTTATCTGACTCCATATTTCTTAGTTTGGGACATTATGGGATTCTGCAGTCCCACATTTAAGTGTTGACTCAGATAATATGATGCTCCAAATGGGGATTTAAGTTCTTCTTCCATGTCGACCCAAATTGTCCTATTAGAGTTGTCAGTAAAGAGCCTATCAGGGCAGGTATAAAGTCTTCTTGATATAATTGTCCTATTAGAGTTGTTAATAAAGAGCCTATTTGGGCAGTTATAAAGTCTTCTTGATATAATTACATGTTAGGGAGCTTTAATCCTCTTTGCCTGTAATCTAGCTTTGTTCATCCTGGCCCTTTTAATAGTCCAGATGAATCATGTTGTCTCTGGTGTTAAAGGTGTAGGCAGGTATGGACAGTGGACACATGAATCATGTTGTCTCTGGTGTTAAAGGTGTAGGCAGGTATGGACAGTGGAAACATGAATCATGATGTCTCTGGTGTTAAAGGTGTAGGCAGGTATGGACAGTGGGAACATGAATCATGTTGTCTCTGGTGTTAAAGGTGTAGGCAGGTTTGGACAGTGGAAACATGAATCATGATGTCTCTGGTGTTAAAGGTGTGGCAGGTATGGACAGTGGGAACATGAATCATGTTGTCTCTGGTGTTAAGGTGTAGGCAGGTATGGACAGTGGACACATGAATCATGTTGTCTCTGGTGTTAAAGGTGTAGGCAGGTATGGACAGTGGGAACATGAATCATGTTGTCTCTGGTGTTAAAGGTGTAGGCAGGTATGGACAGTGGGAACATGAATCATGTTGTCTCTGGTGTTAAAGGTGTAGGCAGGTATGGACAGTGGAAACATGAATCATGTTGTCTCTGGTGTTAAAGGTGTAGGCAGGTTTGGACAGTGGACACATGAATCATGTTGTCTCTGGTGTTAAAGGTGGAGGCAAGTACGGACAGTGGGAACATGAATCATGTTGTCTCTGGTGTTAAAGGTGTAGGCAGGTATGGACAGTGGAAATATGAATCATGTTGTCTCTGGTGTTAAAGGTGTAGGCAGGTTTGGACAGTGGAAACATGAATCATGTTGTCTCTGGTGTTAAAGGTGTAGGCAGGTATGGACAGTGGACACATGAATCATGTTGTCTCTGGTGTTAAAGGTGTAGGCAGGTATGGACAGTGGGAACATGCTGATGATCCTCCTTGAGGACGGTCATAGATTGATAGTCAACATACCTAGTTATCTACCTCTGATGTGAGCAGATCTCACTCCCAGACTGTAACTGATAGTCAACATACCTAGTTATCTACCTCTGATGTGAGCAGATCTCACTCCCAGACTGTAACTGATAGTCAACATACCTAGTTATCTACCTCTGATGTGAGCAGATCTCACTCCCAGACTGTAACTGATAGTCAACATACCTAGTTATCTACCTCTGATGTGAGCAGATCTCACTCCCAGACTGTAACTGATAGTCAACATACCTAGTTATCTACCTCTGATGTGAGCAGATCTCACTCCCAGACTGTAACTGATAGTCAACATACCTAGTTGTCTACCTCTGATGTGAGCAGATCTCACTCCCAGACTGTAACTGATAGTCAACATACCTAGTTATCTACCTCTGATGTGAGCAGGTCTCACTCCCAGACTGTAACTGATAGTCAACATACCTAGTTATCTACCTCTGATGTGAGCAGATCTCACTCCCAGACTGTAACTGATAGTCAACATACCTAGTTATCTACCTCTGATGTGAGCAGATCTCACTCCCAGACTGTAACTGATAGTCAACATACCTAGTTATCTACCTCTGATGTGAGCAGATCTCACTCCCAGACTGATAGTCAACATACCTAGTTATCTACCTCTGATGTGAGCAGATCTCACTCCCAGACTGTAACTGATAGTCAACATACCTAGTTATCTACCTCTGATGTGAGCAGATCTCACTCCCAGACTGATAGTCAACATACCTAGTTATCTACCTCTGATGTGAGCAGATCTCACTCCCAGACTGTAACTGATAGTCAACATACCTAGTTATCTACCTCTGATGTGAGCAGATCTCACTCCCAGACTGTAACTGATAGTCAACATACCTAGTTATCTACCTCTGATGTGAGCAGATCTCACTCCCAGACTGTAACTGATAGTCAACATACCTAGTTATCTACCTCTGATGTGAGCAGATCTCACTCCCAGACTGTAACTGATAGTCAACATACCTAGTTATCTACCTCTGATGTGAGCAGATCTCACTCCCAGACTGTGACTGATAGTCAACATACCTAGTTATCTACCTCTGATGTGAGCAGATCTCACTCCCAGACTGTAACTGATAGTCAACATACCTAGTTATCTACCTCTGATGTGAGCAGATCTCACTCCCAGACTGTAACTGATAGTCAACATACCTAGTTATCTACCTCTGATGTGAGCAGATCTCACTCCCAGACTGTAACTGATAGTCAACATACCTAGTTATCTACCTCTGATGTGAGCAGATCTCACTCCCAGACTGTAACTGATAGTCAACATACCTAGTTATCTACCTCTGATGTGAGCAGATCTCACTCCCAGACTGTAACTGATAGTCAACATACCTAGTTATCTACCTCTGATGTGAGCAGATCTCACTCCCAGACTGACTGATAGTCAACATACCTAGTTATCTACCTCTGATGTGAGCAGATCTCACTCCCAGACTGTGACTGATAGTCAACATACCTAGTTATCTACCTCTGATGTGAGCAGATCTCACTCCCAGACTGTAACTGATAGTCAACATACCTAGTTATCTACCTCTGATGTGAGCAGATCTCACTCCCAGACTGTAACTGATAGTCAACATACCTAGTTATCTACCTCTGATGTGAGCAGATCTCACTCCCAGACTGTAACTGATAGTCAACATACCTAGTTGTCTACCTCTGATGTGAGCAGGTCTCACTCCCAGACTGTAACTGATAGTCAACACACCTAGTTATCTACCTCTGATGTGAGCAGATCTCACTCCCAGACTGTAACTGATAGTCAACATACCTAGTTATCTACCTCTGATGTGAGCAGATCTCACTCCCAGACTGTAACTGATAGTCAACATACCTAGTTGTCTACCTCTGATGTGAGCAGGTCTCACTCCCAGACTGTAACTGATAGTCAACATACCTAGTTATCTACCTCTGATGTGAGCAGATCTCACTCCCAGACTGTAACTGATAGTCAACATACCTAGTTATCTACCTCTGATGTGAGCAGGTCTCACTCCCAGACTGTAACTGATAGTCAACATACCTAGTTGTCTACCTCTGATGTGAGCAGGTCTCACTCCCAGCTCTGAGGTGAATTAACTTTAGTTCTGCACAGGACTACTGGAGTAATGGATATTTATTATTACATTTTCTCTCTCACTTTTGCTGTTTTTACCTGCAGTAAAGGCAGTGAGCTTTGTTGTTTCTTGGTCTGACAGTTATCTTTGTTATGCTCCACTATTCTCACTCAATCATTTAAATCTATATGGAGGTCTGACAGTTATCTTTGTTATGCTCCACTATTCTCACTCAATCATTTACATCTATATGGAGGTCTGACAGTTATCTTTGTTATGCTCCACTATTCTCACTCAGTCATTTAAATCTATATGGAGGTCTGACAGTTATCTTTGTTATGCTCCACTATTCTCACTCAATCATTTACATCTATATGGAGGTCTGACAGTTATCTTTGTTATGCTCCACTATTCTCACTCAATCATTTAAATCTATATGGAGGTCTGACAGTTATCTTTGTTATGCTCCACTATTCTCACTCAGTCATTTAAATCTATATGGAGGTCTGACAGTTATCTTTGTTATGCTTCACTATTCTCACTCAGTCATTTAAATCTATATGGAGGTCTGACAGTTATCTTTGTTATGCTCCACTATTCTCACTCAGTCATTTAAATCTATATGTTGTGCAGCTCTGGTTTCTCCTCAGTTTTACTAGAGTTTGTAATTGTTGTTTATCTCGTAGTACTTCCTGTTCTATATTCCACCTTGTCGTTGTCTATAGTTCCACTCAATGCCGGGGGTTAAGAAATCATGTAAAGCACAAAGCCTTATTTTTATATTGCCAAACAGCTTAAAACAGATTGAGGTCAACTTCTACAGATGTCAGTGGGGAAATGATTTGTGTCTCTCTCCTGGTTCTGAACTCTCTGCTGGAGTCACCACTCTAATGAATCATTTCAATGGAAGTATTTTACACTCAGACTGGGACCCTATTGGTCACTTCCTTTGTCTTGTCATCAACTGTAACATCATCATCATTATTACCAACATTTATTGGTTCAATTCCAAACTTGAAAATGATCAGTGACTTGAATCTTTGGAAAAGCGTATTCTCCATTGGCTAACCAAGTTCCCTAATGCTTTACTTATAGTAGGTGGGGATTTCAATATTTCTCAGAATAATTTAATTGAAAGATGAGAGTCCATTTCTATGAATATTAGTTTGAGGCAGTTTATGGAAAGGTTTGATATGATAGATATTTGGAGAGTAAAGTTTCCTAATGACTAGTCTTCCACTTGGAGTAATAAGACCCGCTCCAGACAATCACCACAGATCTTTGGTTGGTGTCTAAATGTTTTGATAAACAGGCTATTTCTGTTAACATCCTGGTCACTCCCCTTTCTGACCATAGAGCTGTTTATATTGACATTACACTGTTTATCTCTGATAATGGCCCTTACTGATCATAGAGCCATTTATATTGACATTACACTGTTTATCTCTGATAATGGCCCTTACTGACCATAGAGCTGTTTATATTGACATTACACTGTTTATCTCTGATAATGGCCCTTACTGACCATAGAGCTGTTTATATTGACATTACACTGTTTATCTCTGATAATGGCCCTTACTGACCATAGAGCTGTTTATATTGACATTACACTGTTTATCTCTGATAATGGCCCTTACTGACCATAGAGCTGTTAATATTGACATTACACTGTTTATCTCTGATAATGGCCCTTACTGATCATAGAGCTGTTTATATTGACATTACACTGTTTATCTCTGATAATGGCCCTTACTGACCATAGAGCTGTTTATATTGACATTACACTGTTTATCTCTGATAATGGCCCTTACTGACCATAGAGCTGTTTATATTGACATTACACTGTTTATCTCTGATAATGGCCCTTACTGACCATAGAGCTGTTTATATTGACATTACACTGTGTATCTCTGATAATGGCCCTTACTGACCATAGAGCTGTTTATATTGACATTACACTGTTTATCTCTGATAATGGCCCTTACTGACCATAGAGCTGTTAATATTGACATTACACTGTTTATCTCTGATAATGGCCCTTACTGATCATAGAGCTGTTTATATTGACATTACACTGTTTATCTCTGATAATGGCCCTTACTGACCATAGAGCTGTTAATATTGACATTACACTGTTTATCTCTGATAATGGCCCTTACTGATCATAGAGCTGTTAATATTGACATTACACTGTTTATCTCTGATAATGGCCCTTACTGACCATAGAGCTGTTTATATTGACATTACACTGTTTATCTCTGATAATGGCCCTTACTGACCATAGAGCTGTTTATATTGACATTACACTGTTTATCTCTGAAAATGGCCCTTACTGACCATAGAGCTGTTTATATTGACATTACACTGTTTATCTCTAATAATGGCCCTTACTGACCATAGAGCTGTTTATATTGACATTACACTGTTTATCTCTGATAATGGCCCTTACTGATCATAGAGCTGTTTATATTGACATTACACTGTTTATCTCTGATAATGGCCCTGGCAGAGCATCCTATTGGAAGCTTAATAGCTCTATATTAAAACATGAGTTTGTCCAGATGGAGATAAACAATGTAATTACAGACTTCTGGAACAACGCTATAAATAACAATTCATACAGTAATAACTGGGAGCTTTTTAAGGTTGGAAAATATGCCAGAAAACATGGGAGTTGTGTTGCCAAGACCAGGAGAGATGAAGAAGAAAGTGTAATTACAAAGATCACCTGTCTTGTTCAAAAGCCTGTTGAAAGTCTTTCAGAGGAGGATACATCTGTTCTGTTTGATCTACAACACCAGGTGGATGATATGTATAGACTGAAAGCATTCTGTTTGATCTACAACACCAGGTGGATGATATGTATAGACTGAAAGCATTCTGTTTGATCCACCAGGTGGATGATATGTATAGACTGAAAGCATTCTGTTTGATCTACAACACCAGGTGGATGATATGTATAGACTGAAAGCATTCTGTTTGATCTACAACACCAGGTGGATGATATGTATAGACTGAAAGCATTCTGTTTGATCTACAACACCAGGTGGATGATATGTATAGACTGAAAGCATTCTGTTTGATCTATAACACCAGGTGGATGATATGTATAGACTGAAAGCATTCTGTTTGATCTACAACACCAGGTGGATGATATGTATAGACTGAAAGCATTCTGTTTGGTCTACAACACCAGGTGGATGATATGTATAGACTGAAAGCATTCTGTTTGATCTACAACACCAGGTGGATGATATGTATAGACTGAAAGCATTCTGTTTGATCTACAACACCAGGTGGATGATATGTATAGACTGAAAGCATTCTGTTTGATCTATAACACCAGGTGGATGATATGTATAGACTGAAAGCATTCTGTTTGATCTATAACACCAGGTGGATGATATGTATAGACTGAAAGCATTCTGTTTGATCTATAACACCAGGTGGATGATATGTATAGACTGAAAGCATTCTGTTTGATCTACAACACCAGGTGGATGATATGTATAGACTGAAAGCATTCTGTTTGATCTATAACACCAGGTGGATGATATGTATAGACTGAAAGCATTCTGTTTGATCTATAACACCAGGTGGATGATATGTATAGACTGAAAGCATTCTGTTTGATCTATAACACCAGGTGGATGATATGTATAGACTGAAAGCATTCTGTTTGATCTACAACACCAGGTGGATGATATGTATAGACTGAAAGCATTCTGTTTGATCTATAACACCAGGTGGATGATATGTATAGACTGAAAGCATTCTGTTTGATCTACAACACCAGGTGGATGATATGTATAGACTGAAAGCATTCTGTTTGATCTACAACACCAGGTGGATGATATGTATAGACTGAAAGCATTCTGTTTGATCTACCAGGTGGATGATATGTATAGACTGAAAGCATTCTGTTTGATCTACAACACCAGGTGGATGATATGTATAGACTGAAAGCATTCTGTTTGATCTACAACACCAGGTGGATGATATGTATAGACTGAAAGCATTCTGTTTGATCTACAACACCAGGTGGATGATATGTATAGACTGAAAGCATTCTGTGTGATCTACAACACCAGGTGGATGATATGTATAGACTGAAAGCATTCTGTTTGATACACCAGGTGGATGATATGTATAGACTGAAAGCATTCTGTTTGATACACCAGGTGGATGATATGTATAGACTGAAAGCATTCTGTTTGATCTACAACACCAGGTGGATGATATGTATAGACTGAAAGCATTCTGTTTGATCTATAACACCAGGTGGATGATATGTATAGACTGAAAGCATTCTGTTTGATCTACAACACCAGGTGGATGATATGTATAGACTGAAAGCATTCTGTTTGATCTATAACACCAGGTGGATGATATGTATAGACTGAAAGCATTCTGTTTGATCTATAACACCAGTTGGATGATATGTATAGACTGAAAGCATTCTGTTTGATCTACAACACCAGGTGGATGATATGTATAGACTGAAAGCATTCTGTTTGATCTATAACACCAGGTGGATGATATGTATAGACTGAAAGCATTCTGTTTGATCTACAACACCAGGTGGATGATATGTATAGACTGAAAGCATTCTGTTTGGTCTATAACACCAGGTGGATGATATGTATAGACTGAAAGCATTCTGTTTGATCTACAACACCAGGTGGATGATATGTATAGACTGAAAGCATTCTGTTTGGTCTACAACACCAGGTGGATGATATGTGTAGACTGAAAGCATTCTGTTTGGTCTACAACACCAGGTGGATGATATGTATAGACTGAAAGCATTCTGTTTAATCTACAACACCAGGTGGATGATATGTATAGACTGAAAGCATTCTGTTTGGTCTACAACACCAGGTGGATGATATGTATAGACTGAAAGCATTCTGTTTGATCTACAACACCAGGTGGATGATATGTATAGACTGAAAGCATTCTGTTTGGTCTACAACACCAGGTGGATGATATGTATAGACTGAAAGCATTCTGTTTGATCTACAACACCAGGTGGATGATATGTGTAGACTGAAAGCATTCTGTTTGGTCTACAACACCAGGTGGATGATATGTATAGACTGAAAGCATTCTGTTTGATCTACAACACCAGGTGGATGATATGTATAGACTGAAAGCATTCTGTTTGATCTACAACACCAGGTGGATGATATGTATAGACTGAAAGCATTCTGTTTGATCCACCAGGTGGATGATATGTATAGACTGAAAGCATTCTGTTTGATCTACAACACCAGGTGGATGATATGTATAGACTGAAAGCATTCTGTTTGATCTACAACACCAGGTGGATGATATGTATAGACTGAAAGCATTCTGTTTGATCTACAACACCAGGTGGATGATATGTATAGACTGAAAGCATTCTGTGTGATCTACAACACCAGGTGGATGATATGTATAGACTGAAAGCATTCTGTTTGATCTACAACACCAGGTGGATGATATGTATAGACTGAAAGCATTCTGTGTGATCTATAACACCAGGTGGATGATATGTATAGACTGAAAGCATTCTGTTTGATCTACAACACCAGGTGGATGATATGTATAGACTGAAAGCATTCTGTTTGATCTATAACACCAGGTGGATGATATGTATAGACTGAAAGCATTCTGTTTGATCTACAACACCAGGTGGATGATATGTATAGACTGAAAGCATTCTGTTTGATCTACAACACCAGGTGGATGATATGTATAGACTGAAAGCATTCTGTTTGATCTACAACACCAGGTGGATGATATGTATAGACTGAAAGCATTCTGTTTGATCCACCAGTTGGATGATATGTATAGACTGAAAGCATTCTGTTTGATCTACAACACCAGGTGGATGATATGTATAGACTGAAAGCATTCTGTTTGATCCACCAGTTGGATGATATGTATAGACTGAAAGCATTCTGTTTGATCTACAACACCAGGTGGATGATATGTATAGACTGAAAGCATTCTGTTTGATCTACAACACCAGGTGGATGATATGTATAGACTGAAAGCATTCTGTTTGATCTACAACACCAGGTGGATGATATGTATAGACTGAAAGCATTCTGTTTGATCTATAACACCAGGTGGATGATATGTATAGACTGAAAGCATTCTGTTTGATCTACAACACCAGTTGGATGATATGTATAGACTGAAAGCATTCTGTGTGATCTACAACACCAGGTGGATGATATGTATAGACTGAAAGCATTCTGTTTGATCTACAACACCAGGTGGATGATATGTATAGACTGAAAGCATTCTGTTTGATCCACCAGGTGGATGATATGTATAGACTGAAAGCAGACGGAACCTTTGTCAGATGTAGGAAGAAATGGAGGAGGAGGATGAACTAAATTAATCTTGTTTTTTTTTCAGGTTAGAAAAATACCACTCTAAAAATAATACAATTCAGCAATTAAATATGACTGGTCTCATCACAGATGACCCCACATTAATCTCCATCTTTAGTTACAACTTCTACAGTATTGTGAGGTGTCCTCATCTTCTACAGTATTGTGAGGTGTCCTCATCTTCTACAGTATTGTGAGGTGTCCTCATCTTCTACAGTATTGTGAGGTGGCCTCATCTTCTACAGTATTGTGAGGTGGCCTCATCTTCTACAGTATTGTGAGGAGTCCTCATCTTCTACAGTATTGTGAGGTGTCCTCATCTTCTACAGTATTGTGAGGTGTCCTCATCTTCTACAGTATTGTGAGGTGGCCTCATCTTCTACAGTATCGTGAGGTGTCCTCATCTTCTACAGTATCGTGAGGTGTCCTCATCTTCTACAGTATTGTGAGGTGTCCTCATCTTCTACAGTATTGTGAGGTGTCCTCATCTTCTACAGTATTGTGAGGTGTCCTCATCTTCTACAGTATTGTGAGGTGGCCTCGTCTTCTACAGTATTGTGAGGTGTCCTCATCTTCTACAGTATTGTGAGGTGTCCCCATCTTCTACAGTATTGTGAGGTGTCCTCATCTTCTACAGTATTGTGAGGTGTCCTCATCTTCTACAGTATTGTGAGGTGTCCTCATCTTCTACAGTATTGTGAGGTGTCCTCATCTTCTACAGTATTGTGAGGTGGCCTCATCTTCTACAGTATTGTGAGGTGCCCTCATCTTCTACAGTATTGTGAGGTGTCCTCATCTTCTACAGTATTGTGAGGTGTCCTCATCTTCTACAGTATTGTGAGGTGGCCTCATCTTCTACAGTATTGTGAGGTGTCCTCATCTTCTACAGTATCGTGAGGTGTCCTCATCTTCTACAGTATTGTGAGGTGTCCTCATCTTCTACAGTATTGTGAGGTGTCCTCATCTTCTACAGTATTGTGAGGTGTCCTCATCTTCTACAGTATTGTGAGGTGTCCTCATCTTCTACAGTATTGTGAGGTGTCCTCATCTTCTACAGTATTGTGAGGTGTCCTCATCTTCTACAGTATTGTGAGGTGCCCTCATCTTCTACAGTATTGTGAGGTGTCCTCATCTTCTACAGTATTGTGAGGTGTCCTCATCTTCTACAGTATTGTGAGGTGTCTTCATCTTCTACAGTATTGTGAGGTGTCCCCATCTTCTACAGTATTGTGAGGTGTCCTCATCTTCTACAGTATTGTGAGGTGTCCCCATCTTCTACAGTATTGTGAGGTGTCCTCATCTTCTACAGTATTGTGAGGTGTCCTCATCTTCTACAGTATTGTGAGTGGTCCTCATCTTCTACAGTATTGTGAGGTGTCCTCATCTTCTACAGTATTGTGAGGTGTCCTCATCTTCTACAGTATTGTGAGGTGTCCTCATCTTCTACAGTATTGTGAGGTGTCCTCATCTTCTACAGTATTGTGGGGTGTCCTCATCTTCTACAGTATTGTGAGGTGTCCTCATCTTCTACAGTATTGTGAGGTGTCCTCATCTTCTACAGTATTGTGAGGTGTCCTCATCTTCTACAGTATTGTGAGGTGTCCTCATCTTCTACAGTATTGTGAGGTGTCCTCATCTTCTACAGTATTGTGAGGTGTCCTCATCTTCTACAGTATTGTGAGGTGTCCTCATCTTCTACAGTATTGTGAGGTGGCCTCATCTTCTACAGTATTGTGAGGTGTCCTCATCTTCTACAGTATTGTGATCTCCCTCCCAGTTTGAATCAAGCTCTGATTACATTCATTCACAAGCCCAAGAAATACCTGTAAATGTATTAAACTGTGATAGAGGATCACTATGTAAATGTATTAAACTGTGATAGAGGATCACTTTGTAAGTGTATTAAACTGTGATAGAGGATCACTATGTAAATGTATTAAACTGTGATAGAGGATCACTTTGTAAGTGTATTAAACTGTGATAGAGGATCACTTTGTAAATGATTTAAACTGGGACAGAGGATCACTTTGTAAGTGTATTAAACTGTGATAGAGGATCACTTTGTAAATGTATTAAACTGTGATAGAGGATCACTTTGTAAATGTATTAAACTGTGATAGAGGTCACTACATAAATGTATTAAACTGTGACAGAGGATCACTTTGTAAATGTATTAAACTGTGATAGAGGATCACTATGTAAATGTATTAAACTGGGCATTTGACCAATTCCAGTCCCCTTCCTCCTGGGGATACTTTTTGAGAAGCTCAGTTCTGAGATACTCAGTTCTGGTGACCAAATAAAAGTACATTCTACTCCAAAATGTATCAAAATAAAATGATGCTGACACCATCTAAAATATAATTTCCACCTCCAGAAATGAGCCCAATAAGATATTGTTAAAAATGTTAAATGATTTTAACATATTGGACCAAAAAACCTGTATGGATGGTATATTATCAGCTATTAGCAATAAGCATTATCACCTGTATCAACTGATGCAGCATAGTGTCTATAAATACATAGGCTGAAGCATGATGGGGTTTGTCTGTCTACATTATCACCTGTATCAACTGATGCAGCATAGTGTCTATAAATACATAGGCTGAAGCATGGGGTGATAAACACTCCTAACAACCCCACCACTAGGAGGTGTCCACATGGTATGATAAACACTCCTAACAACCTGACCACTAGGAGGTGTCCACATGGTCTGATAAACACTCCTAACAACCCCACCACTAGGAGGTGTCCACATGGTCTGATAAACACTCCTAACAACCCCACCACTAGGAGGTGTCCACATGGTCTGATAA
The DNA here is from genome assembly GCF_016432855.1 of Salvelinus namaycush. NCBI lineage: Eukaryota > Metazoa > Chordata > Actinopteri > Salmoniformes > Salmonidae > Salvelinus > Salvelinus namaycush. The sequence continues at coordinate 138,944 of NW_024060453.1, read as the reverse complement.
ACACTCCTAACAACCCACCACTAGGAGGTGTCCACATGGTCTGATAAACACTCCTAACAACCCCACCACTAGGAGGTATCCACATGGTCTGATAAACACTCCTAACAACCCCACCACTAGGAGGTGTCCACATGGTCTGATAAACACTCCTAACAACCCCACCACTAGGAGGTGTCCACATGGTCTGATAAACACTCCTAACAACCCCACCACTAGGAGGTGTCCACATGGTCTGATAAACACTCCTAACAACCCCACCACTAGGAGGTGTCCACATGGTCTGATAAACACTCCTAACAACCAGACCACTAGGAGGTGTCCACATGGTCTGATAAACACTCCTAACAACCCCACCACTAGGAGGTGTCCACATGGTCTGATAAACACTCCTAACAACCCCACCACTAGGAGGTGTCCACATGGTCTGATTAACACTCCTAACAACCCCACCACTAGGAGGTGTCCACATGGTCTGATAAACACTCCTAACAACCCCACCACTAGGAGGTGTCCACATGGTCTGATAAACACTCCTAACAACCCCACCACTAGGAGGTGTCCACATGGTCTGATAAACACTCCTAACAACCCCACCACTAGGAGGTGTCCACATGGTCTGATAAACACTCCTAACAACCCCACCACTAGGAGGTGTCCACATGGTCTGATAAACACTCCTAACAACCCCACCACTAGGAGGTGTCCACATGGTCTGATAAACACTCCTAACAACCCCACCACTAGGAGGTGTCCACATGGTCTGATAAACACTCCTAACAACCCCACCACTAGGAGGTGTCCACATGGTCTGATAAACACTCCTAACAACCCCACCACTAGGAGGTGTCCACATGGTCTGATAAACACTCCTAACAACCCCACCACTAGGAGGTGTCCACATGGTCTGATAAACACTCCTAACAACCCCACCACTAGGAGGTGTCCACATGGTCTGATAAACACTCCTAACAACCCCACCACTAGGAGGTGTCCACATGGTCTGATAAACACTCCTAACAACCCCACCACTAGGAGGTGTCCACATGGTCTGATAAACACTCCTAACAACCCCACCACTAGGAGGTGTCCACATGGTCTGATAAACACTCCTAACAACCCCACCACTAGGAGGTGTCCACATGGTCTGATAAACACTCCTAACAACCCCACCACCAGGAGGTGTCCACATGGTCTGATAAACACTCCTAACAACCCCACCACTAGGAGGTGTCCACATGGTCTGATTAACACTCCTAACAACCCCACCACTAGGAGGTGTCCACATGGTCTGATAAACACTCCTAACAACCCCACCACTAGGAGGTGTCCACATGGTCTGATAAACACTCCTAACAACCCCACCACTAGGAGGTGTCCACATGGTCTGATTAACACTCCTAACAACCACACCACTAGGAGGTGTCCACATGGTCTGGTAAACACTCCTAACAACCCCACCACTAGGAGGTGTCCACATGGTCTGATAAACACTCCTAACAACCCCACCACTAGGAGGTGTCCACATGGTCCTAAAGCACACTGTTGCATCAGTTTGTATCACATTTCAATGATTAAACTGGTCAGATTGCTTGCGATTAGAGTGTTTGGCCAGTAACTGAAAGGACACTGGTTCAAATACCTGAGCTGGATGATGAATGTGTGAGTTATCTTGTCATCTCTTTGGGAAACCACAATGGAACATTCTAGTCTTTAAGGACATGAACTGGCAGAACAGGTTTCAGCAAAGTCAATGTTTTCAGGAAGGTGTACCCATGACGATAGGCAGACTAAGGGAAAGGGAAGCCACTTGAACTACTGTCCTACAAAGACAAACAGCATCTACACAAACAGCCACCTGAACTACTGCCCTACAAAGACAAACAGCATCTACACAAACAGCCCCCTGAACTACTGTCCTACAAAGACAAACAGCCACCTGAACTACTGTCCTACAAAGACAAACAGCATCTACACAAACAGTGAATTTGAGAGAAAATGGCCTTAAAGTTTGTTTTCTAGTCCATACATATCAGCCATGACCTCTGATCTGACCTATGACCCCTACAATGCTGATACTGCACTCTGCCTTAAACAGCTGTCTGGGGAATGATATAGCAAAGAGCAGCATCTAGAAATCAAAATGTATATGGTGTCATTAAATACACAATGTAGTTGTGTTGTCATGTTGTGAATGTTGTATTGTAGTAACCAACTGTATTTAATGGTGTTATGTAGTTGTGTTGTCATGTTGTGAATGTTGTATTGTAGTAACCCTCAACTGTATTTAATGGTGTTATGTAGTTGTGTTGTCATGTTGTGAATGTTGTATTGTAGAAACCCTCAACTGTATTTAATGGTGTTATGTAGTTGTGTTGTCATGTTGTGAATGTTGTATTGTAGTAACCAACTGTATTTAATGGTGTTATGTAGTTGTGTTGTCATGTTGTGAATGTTGTATTGTAGTAACCAACTGTATTTAATGGTGTTATGTAGTTGTGTTGTCATGTTGTGAATGTTGTATTGTAGAAACCCTCAACTGTATTTAATGGTGTTATGTAGTTGTGTTGTCATGTTGTGAATGTTGTATTGTAGTAACCCTCAACTGTATTTAATGGTGTTATGTAGTTGTGTTGTCATGTTGTGAATGTTGTATTGTAGTAACCCTCAACTGTATTTAATGGTGTTATGTAGTTGTGTTGTCATGTTGTGAATGTTGTATTGTAGAAACCCTCAACTGTATTTAATGGTGTTATGTAGTTGTGTTGTCATGTTGTGAATGTTGTATTGTAGTAACCAACTGTATTTAATGGTGTTATGTAGTTGTGTTGTCATGTTGTGAATGTTGTATTGTAGTAACCAACTGTATTTAATGGTGTTATGTAGTTGTGTTGTCATGTTGTGAATGTTGTATTGTAGTAACCAACTGTATTTAATGGTGTTATGTAGTTGTGTTGTCATGTTGTGAATGTTGTATTGTAGTAACCAACTGTATTTAATGGTGTTATGTAGTTGTGTTGTCATGTTGTGAATGTTGTATTGTAGTAACCCTCAACTGTATTTAATGGTGTTATGTAGTTGTGTTGTCATGTTGTGAATGTTGTATTGTAGTAACCAACTGTATTTAATGGTGTTATGTAGTTGTGTTGTCATGTTGTGAATGTTGTATTGTAGTAACCAACTGTATTTAATGGTGTTATGTAGTTGTGTTGTCATGTTGTGAATGTTGTATTGTAGTAGGCCTCAACTGTATTTAATGGTGTTATGTAGTTGTGTTGTCATGTTGTGAATGTTGTATTGTAGTAACCCTCAACTGTATTTAATGGTGTTATGTAGTTGTGTTGTCATGTTGTGAATGTTGTATTGTAGTAACCAACTGTATTTAATGGTGTTATGTAGTTGTGTTGTCATGTTGTGAATGTTGTATTGTAGTAACCAACTGTATTTAATGGTGTTATGTAGTTGTGTTGTCATGTTGTGAATGTTGTATTGTAGTAACCAACTGTATTTAATGGTGTTATGTAGTTGTGTTGTCATGTTGTGAATGTTGTATTGTAGTAACCCTCAACTGTATTTAATGGTGTTATGTAGTTGTGTTGTCATGTTGTGAATGTTGTATTGTAGTAACCAACTGTATTTAATGGTGTTATGTAGTTGTGTTGTCATGTTGTGAATGTTGTATTGTAGTAACCAACTGTATTTAATGGTGTTATGTAGTTGTGTTGTCATGTTGTGAATGTTGTATTGTAGTAACCAACTGTATTTAATGGTGTTATGTAGTTGTGTTGTCATGTTGTGAATGTTGTATTGTAGTAACCCTCAACTGTATTTAATGGTGTTATGTAGTTGTGTTGTCATGTTGTGAATGTTGTATTGTAGTAACCAACTGTATTTAATGGTGTTATGTAGTTGTGTTGTCATGTTGTGAATGTTGTATTGTAGTAACCAACTGTATTTAATGGTGTTATGTAGTTGTGTTGTCATGTTGTGAATGTTGTATTGTAGTAACCAACTGTATTTAATGGTGTTATGTAGTTGTGTTGTCATGTTGTGAATGTTGTATTGTAGTAACCCTCAACTGTATTTAATGGTGTTATGTAGTTGTGTTGTCATGTTGTGAATGTTGTATTGTAGTAACCAACTGTATTTAATGGTGTTATGTAGTTGTGTTGTCATGTTGTGAATGTTGTATTGTAGTAACCAACTGTATTTAATGGTGTTATGTAGTTGTGTTGTCATGTTGTGAATGTTGTATTGTAGTAACCCTCAACTGTATTTAATGGTGTTATGTAGTTGTGTTTTCATGTTGTGAATGTTGTATTGTAGTAACCAACTGTATTTAATGGTGTTATGTAGTTGTGTTGTCATGTTGTGAATGTTGTATTGTAGTAGACCTCAACTGTATTTAATGGTGTTATGTAGTTGTGTTGTCATGTTGTGAATGTTGTATTGTAGTAACCCTCAACTGTATTTAATGGTGTTATGTAGTTGTGTTGTCATGTTGTGAATGTTGTATTGTAGTAGACCTCAACTGTATTTAATGGTGTTATGTAGTTGTGTTGTCATGTTGTGAATGTTGTATTGTAGTAACCAACTGTATTTAATGGTGTTATGTAGTTGTGTTTTCATGTTGTGAATGTTGTATTGTAGTAACCAACTGTATTTAATGGTGTTATGTAGTTGTGTTGTCATGTTGTGAATGTTGTATTGTAGTAATCCTCAACTGTATTTAATGGTGTTATGTAGTTGTGTTGTCATGTTGTGAATGTTGTATTGTAGTAACCAACTGTATTTAATGGTGTTATGTAGTTGTGTTGTCATGTTGTATTGTAGTAACCCTCAACTGTATTTAATGGTGTTATGTAGTTGTGTTGTCATGTTGTGAATGTTGTATTGTAGTAACCCTCAACTGTATTTAATGGTGTTATGTAGTTGTGTTGTCATGTTGTGAATGTTGTATTGTAGTAACCAACTGTATTTAATGGTGTTATGTAGTTGTGTTGTCATGTTGTGAATGTTGTATTGTAGTAACCAACTGTATTTAATGGTGTTATGTAGTTGTGTTGTCATGTTGTGAATGTTGTATTGTAGTAACCCTCAACTGTATTTAATGGTGTTATGTAGTTGTGTTGTCATGTTGTGAATGTTGTATTGTAGTAACCAACTGTATTTAATGGTGTTGTGTTGTCATGTTGTGAATGTTGTATTGTAGTAACCAACTGTATTTAATGGTGTTATGTAGTTGTGTTGTCATGTTGTCATGTTGTATTGTAGTAACCAACTGTATTTAATGGTGTTATGTAGTTGTGTTGTCATGTTGTGAATGTTGTATTGTAGTAACCCTCAACTGTATTTAATGGTGTTATGTAGTTGTGTTGTCATGTTGTGAATGTTGTATTGTAGTAACCAACTGTATTTAATGGTGTTATGTAGTTGTGTTGTCATGTTGTGAATGTTGTATTGTAGTAACCCTCAACTGTATTTAATGGTGTTATGTAGTTGTGTTGTCATGTTGTGAATGTTGTATTGTAGTAGGCCTAACCCTCACCAATTTTTCCTGTGATGGAGAGACACCAGACAAGACACAGAGACAGTAACAGAAGAATATGATATGATTTAGAGAGACACCAGACAAGACACAGAGACAGCAACAGAAGAATAGGATATGATTTAGAGAGACACCAGACAAGACACAGAGACAACAACAGAAGAATATGATATGATGGAGAGAGACACCAGACAAGACACAGAGACAGCAACAGAATAATAGGAAATGATGGAGAGAGACACCAGAAAAGACACAGAGACAGCAACAGAAGAATAGGAAATGATGGAGAGAGACACCAGACAAGACACAGAGACAGCAACAGAAGAATAGGACATGATGGAGAGAGACACCAGACAAGACACAGAGACAGCAACAGATGATACAGAGAAAGTGATGGAGAGAGGCAGAGGACAGATGAGGCGAGAGCACAGAGTAGACTGCATCATTTAAAGCTGCTGGACTCAAATTATTGCACTTTGTGTGTGTGTGTGTATGTGTGTGTGTGTGTATGTGTGTGTGTGTGTGTGTGTGTGTGTGTGTGTGTGTGTGTGTGTGTGTGTGTGTGTGTGTGTGTGTGTGTGTGTGTGTGTGTGTGTGTGTGCGTGCGTGCGCGCGCGTGCGTGCGTGCGTGCGTGCGTGCCACCAATGTCTTCAAATCCTAGGGGAGAGAGGAGATGCTACCCCTGGGGAGAGAGGAGCTGCTACCCCTGGGGAGAGAGGAGCTGTTACCCCTGGGGAGAGAGGAGCTGTTACCCCTGGGGGGAGCTGTTACCCCTGGGGAGATAGGAACTGCAACCCCTGGGGATAGAGGAGTTGCTACCCCTGGGGAGAGAGGAGTTGCTACCCCTGGGGAGAGAGGAGTTGCTACCCCCTGGGGAGAGAGGAGCTGCTACCCCTGGGAGAGAGGCGCTGCTACCCCTGGGGAGAGAGGAGCTGCTACCCCTGGGGAGAGAGAGGAGCTGCTACCCCTGGGGAGAGAGGAGCTGCTACCCCTGGGGAGAGAGAGGAGCTGCTACCCCTGAAGAGAGAGGAGCTGCTACCCCTGGGGTGAGAGAGGAGCTGCTACCCCTGAAGAGAGAGGAGCTGCTACCCCTGGTGAGAGAGGAGATGCTACCCCTGGGGAGAGAGAGGAGATGCTACCCCTGGGGAGAGAGGAACTGCAACCCCTGGGGTGAGAGAGGAGCTGCTACCCCTGGGGAGAGAGGAGCTGCTACCGCTGGAGAGAGAGGAGCTGCTACCCCTGGGGAGAGAGGAGCTGCTACCCCTGGGGAGAGAGGAGCTGCTACCCCTGGGGAGAGAAAGGAGCTGCTACCCCTGGGGAGAGATGAGCTGCTACCCCTGGGGAGAGAGGAGCTGCTACCCCTGGGGAGAGAAAGGCTGCTACCCCTGGGGAGAGAGGGGCTGCTACCCCTGGGGAGAGAGGAGCTGCTACCCCTGGGGAGAGAGGAGCTGCTACCCCTGGGGAGAGAAAAGCTGCTATCCCTGGGGAGAGAGGAGCTGCTACCCCTGGGGAGAGAGGAGCTGCTACCCCTGGGGAGAGAGAGGAGCTGCTACCCCTGGGGAGAGAGGAGCTGCTACCCATGGGGAGAGAGGAGCTGCTACCCCTGGGGAGAGAGGCACTGCTATCCCTGGGGGGAGAGGAGCTGCTACCCCTGGGGAGAGAGGAGCTGCTACCCCTGGAGAGAGAGGAGCTGCTACCCCTGGAGAGAGAGGAGCTGCTACCCCTGGAGAGAGAGGAGCTGCTACCCCTGGGGAGAGAGGAGAGAGGAGCTGCTACCAGGAGAGACTGTGACCCTGCTCGGGAAGAGCTTAACGATTGGTGGTTGTTGGGGCACGTTTGGCAGGAGCTTCAGTGATGAAGACTGTTTCACAATATGCCATGGCCGTCTCAGTCACCAGGTCTCAACACAATTGAACACAACCATCAACAAAACACAAATTATGGAATTTCTTGTGGAAGAATGATGTCACATCCCTCCAATAGAGTTCCAGACAGTTGTAGAATGTATTCCAAGGCACATTGTAAGAGCTGTAAAGAGAGAGGGAGGGGAGAGAGAAGAACCTGATATGAAATTGAACAGAGCAAACGAAAGTAACTTTCGACTAAAGAATGATCATTCCAGACTCTGTTTCTATTGAGAGAGAGATACAAGGTAAGACGAGGATTGATATGTGATATTGTTATGTGTATTCATATAGTTGATGATATTGTTATGTGTATTCATATAGTTGATGATATTGTCATGTGTATTCATATAGTTGATGATATTGTTATGTGTATTCATATAGTTGATGATATTGTTATGTGTATTCATATAGTTGATGATATTGTTATGTGTATTCATATAGTTGATGATATTGTTATGTGTATTCATATAGTTGATGATATTGTTATGTGTATTCATATAGTTGATGATATTGTTATGTGTATTCATATAGTTGATGATATTGTTATGTGTATTCAAATAGTTGATGATATTGTTATGTGTATTCATATAGTTGATGATATTGTTATGTGTATTCATATAGTTGATGATATATTTGGTGGACAGTATTATAATAGGCCTACTCTCCTTAAAATGTATTTGATATAAATTAGATGCGTGGGGTGAATTTGTTCTGTTCCCATCTGTGTGCCGCAGGATGATCGCTCCTACACTATCTAGAATCTAAAAGGGTTCTCTGGCTGTCCCCATAGGAGAACCCTTTGTAGAACCCTTTTTGGTACTAGGTAGAACCCTTTTGGGTTCCATGAAGAACCCTTTCCACAGAGGGTTCTACATGGAAGCCAGAAGGGTTCTACCTGGAACCCAAAAGTGTTCTCCTATGGGGACAGCCGGAGGACCCGTTTGGAACCCTTTATTCTAAGAGTGTACTGTATCATAGGTCTATAGACTTGTCTTCTCAAAACAGGCTTAAAACACAACAAGCAACAAACAAACATTTTCTCTTTCTAATCTGCTGTTAATGCTTTTCACTCAGGAAGGTTTGTTGTGTGAAAGAAACAAATAAATATTGTGGAAAGCCTAACAACAAATTACTTCCTCTAAACAGGTTGTGTGTATTCATTAGTGCCGACCGTAGCAAAACGTTTGGCAACAGAAACAGCTTAGTCTACGTTGTACAGCGTTTGGAGTAAACTGTTTATGTAACATTTAATAACTGTTGGCTGTGGAGTAAACTAATGAATACAACCCAGGTTGTAGCCTACGACTCGGCTGTTGATACCTGCCTGATGCTGAAACCTGAACGTAGCCTGAGGGGTGTAATATGATGCAAGCTAGATATACTGGTTTTCTAAAGTTAGCCAGCTTCAGTTAGCTTCACATTCCAGCTCAGGACTCATCCATCAGAATATACAGAGCGCTAGTCATCAGGAAGGTGATCTCTCAGCAGAACAGAAAATATCACAATGACTTGACATGTTCTGGTTGTGAATTCAGGCTACAAGGTGAGAATCCTGACACTAATACTGGGTTAACCCTATTTATACTGATACTGGGTTAACCCTGTTTATACTGATACTGGGTTAACACTATTGATACTGATACTGGGTTAACCCTATTTATACTGATACTGGGTTAACACTATTTATACTGATACTGGGTTAACCCTATTTATACTGATACTGGGTTAACACTATTGATACTGATACTGGGTTAACCCTATTTATACTGATACTGGGTTAACCCTATTTATACTGATACTGGGTTAACCCTGTTTATACTGATACTGGGTTAACCCTATTTATACTGATACTGGGTTAACCCTATTTATACTGATACTGGGTTAACCCTATTTATACTGATACTGGGTTAACACTGTTTATACTGATACTGGGTTAACCCTATTTATACTGATACTGGGTTAACACTGTTTATACTGATACTGGGTTAACCCTGTTTATACTGATACTGGGTTAACCCTATTTATACTGATACTGGGTTAACACTATTTATACTGATACTGGGTTAACCCTATTTATACTGATACTGGGTTAACCCTATTTATACTGATACTGGGTTAACACTATAATATACTGATACTGGGTTAACCCTATTTACACTAATACTGGGTTAACCCTATTTATACTGATACTGGGTTAACCCTATTTATACTGATACTGGGTTAACCTTATTTATACTGATACTGGGTTAACACTATTTATACTGATACTGGGTTAACCCTATTCATACTGATACTGGGTTAAAACGATTTATACTGATACTGGGTTAACCCTGTTTATACTGATACTGGGTTAACACTATTTATACTGATACTGGGTTAACCCTATTTATACTGATACTGGGTTAACCCTATTGATACTGATACTGGGTTAACCGTATTCATACTGATACTGGGTTAAAACGATTTATACTGATACTGGGTTAACCCTATTGATACTGATACTGGGTTAACCCTATTTATACTGATACTGGGTTAACCCTGTTTATACTGATACTGGGTAAACCCTGTTTATACTGATACTGGGTTAACCCTATTGATACTGATACTGGGTTAACACTGTTTATACTGATACTGGGTTAACACTATATATACTGATACTGGGTTAACACTATATATACTGATACTGGGTTAACCCTATTTATACTGATACTGGGTTAACCCTATTTATACTGATACTGGGTTAACACTGTTTATACTGATACTGGGTTAACACTATATATACTGATACTGGGTTAACCCTATTTATACTGATACTGGGTTAACCCTATTTATACTGATACTGGGTTAACCCTGTTTATACTGATACTGGGTTAACCCTATTTATATTGACACTGGGTTAACCCTATTTATACTGATACTGGTTTAACACTAATTTTCCATTTAAAAATTGTTAATTAATTATAATCCACATAATAATTCAAATGTCCTGTTTCTGCAGGATTATTTTCCTGCTGTAGCAAACTGGCTCATATTAAGATCCAACATCTGTAGCAATATACCTATCAGGATATATATATACCTCTCTAATGTACATGGCTCTATCAGGATATATATACCTCTCTCTAATGTATATGACTATATCAGGATATATATACCTCTCTCTAATGTACATGGCTCTATCAGGATATATATACCTCTCTAATGTATATGACTATATCAGGATATATATACCTCTCTCTAATGTATATGACTATATCAGGATATATATACCTCTCTCTAATGTATATGGCTCTATCAGGATATATATATTTCTCTCTAATGTATATGACTCTATCAGGATATATATACCTCTCTCTAATGTATATGACTACATCAGGATATATATATACCTCTCTGTAATGTATATGGCTCTATCAGGATATATATACCTCTCTCTAATGTATATGACTATATCAGGATATATATATCTCTCTCTAATGTATATGACTCTATCAGGATATATATACCTCTCTCTAATGTATATGACTATATCAGGATATATATATCTCTCTCTAATGTATATGACTCTATCAGGATATATATACATCTCTCTAATGTATATGACTATATCAGGATATATATACCTCTCTCTAATGTACATTACTATATCAGGATATATATACCTCTCTCTAATGTATATGGCTCTATCAGGATATATATACCTTTCTCTAATGTACATGACTCTAGCAGGATATATATACCTCTCTCTAATGTATATGGCTCTATCAGGATATATATACCTCTCTCTAATGTATATGACTATATCAGGATATATACACCTCTCTCTAATGTATATGGCTCTATCAGGATATATATACCTCTCTCTAATGTATATGACTATATCAGGATATATATACCTCTCTCTAATGTATATGACTCTATCAGGATATATATACCTCTCTCTAATGTATATGACTCTATCAGGATATATATACCTCTCTCTAATGTACATTACTATATCAGGATATATATACCTCTCTCTAATGTATATGACTATATCAGGATATATATACCTCTCTCTAATGTATATGACTCTATCAGGATATATACACCTCTCTCTAATGTATATGGCTCTATCAGGATATATATACCTCTCTCTAATGTATATGACTATATCAGGATATATATACCTCTCTCTAATGTATATGGCTATATCAGGATATATATACCTCTCTCTAATGTATATGACTCTATCAGGATATATATACCTCTCTCTAATGTATATGACTATATCAGGATATATATACCTCTCTCTAATGTATATGACTATATCAGGATATATACCTCTCTCTAATGTATATGACTATATCAGGATATACATACCTCTCTCTAATGTATATGACTATATCAGGATATATATACCTCTCTCTAATATATATGACTCTATCAGGACATATATACCTCTCTCTAATGTATATGACTCTATCAAAATTCACTTTTGACCATTTGACATCTTTTATTTACTGTTGTTTAGGCTGGTTGAATGAGTTGTCTATGAAAGCTACTTCATCTGCAAGAAAACAGGCGGCTGCACCAGTGACTGTAAGTTATGCGATTTCCTTATATGAAATTAGAAGTATGTTTGTATGCTACGCATTTACAAAATGGCTGTTGAAACTGTGACACATATTTTCTCTGTAACATTAAATAAATGTGTTGGTATGTAGGAAAGACGGGCAGACTCTCGTACTGTAGGTCTAGGCTACCTACAAACTATTATAAGGTTAGGACTACCTCAGACATTCAATAGTCAGAGTAGGTTGGAGCTATGATCACTGTTGTTGACAAACCTGATGGTGTCTGTGAACTGATCTGAACAGGTTTAGACTGGTCATCTATGATATGTAGGTTATATACAGTACATGCTCTGTCCTGCTACTGGTAGGACTATAACATTATGTGAACTGACCTGAACAGGTTTAGGCTGGTCATCTATGATATGTAGGTTATATACAGTACATTCTCTGTCCTGCTACTGGTAGGACTATAACATTATGTGAACTGACCTGAACAGGTTTAGACTGGTCATCTATGATATGTAGGTTATATACAGTACATTCTCTGTCCTGCTACTGGTAGGCCTATAACATTATGTGAACTGACCTGAACATGTTGTAGGCTATAGCCGAGGTATAGACCAAGATCTACATATCACTAACAAACCACTATTATATATTATAACCTGGTCTACTTTACATAATATAACATCTACATATCACTAACAACCCACTACTATACATTATAACCTAGTCTACATCACATAATATAACATCTACATATCACTAACAACCCACTACTATACATTATAACCTAGTCTACTTTACATAATATAACATATCACTAACTACCCACTACTATACATTATAACCTAGTCTACTTTACATAATATAACATCTACATATCACTAACAAACCACTATTATATATTATAACCTAGTCTACTTTACATAATATAACATATCACTAACAACCCACTACTATACATTATAACCTAGTCTACTTTACATAATATAACATATCACTAACTACCCACTACTATACATTATAACCTAGTCTACTTTACATAATATAACATCTACATATCACTAACAACCCACTACTATACATTATAACCTAGTCTACTTTACATAATATAACATCTACATATCACTAACAACCCACTATTATACATTATAACCTAGTCTACTTTACATAATATAACATCTACATATCACTAACAACCCACTACTATACATTATAACCTAGTCTACTTTACATAATATAACATCTACATATCACTAACAACCACTATTATACATTATAACCTAGTCTACTTTACATAATATAAAATCTCTTACTTGATGCATTAAAACTTTCTGAATGGATCAAAGATTTCCCCCTCAGATCAATCATGCCCGTTTTAGCCCTTCTGTCTATATTCTCAGATACGTTTAGAAAAGAACAGATTGAAAGACAATAAATTGTGTTGCTGTACTGTTAGTGAATACAAACCTTAACAAACAGACTTATTATTATTATTATTATTGTTGCTGTACTGTCTATAACTACCTTAACAAACAGTGACTTATTATTATTATTATTATTATTGTTGTTGTTGCTGTACAGTCTATAACTACCTTAACAAACAGTGACTTATTATTATTATTATTATTATTATTATTGTTGTTGCTGTACTGTCTATAACTACCTTAACAAACAGTGACTTATTATTATTATTATTATTATTATTATTATTATTATTATTATTATTGTTGCTGTACTGTCTATAACTACCTTAACAAACAGTGACTCATTATTATTATTATTATTATTGACAGTTACCATGGAGATGTCATTTCACAACTACATATTCATGTGATTGCATTAAATCACCTGACTGTTTCGATATGTCTGTTAGTAAATGTTTCATAAGAGATCAATAATAAATGATAACAATTGACATTAAAGAATTACTGTGTTAACCACAACCAACATGTTGGGTCTCTGTTTAGGGGTCAGTGCTCTAAAATGAGTCTTCCTGGGGAGAGAGAGGAGGGGGGCCCTGCCTCTAAAATGAGTCTCTCTGAGGAGAGAGAGGAGGGGGGCCCTGCCTCTAAAATGAGTCTCTCTGAGGAGAGAGAGGAGGGGGGCCCTGCCTCTAAAATGAGTCTCTCTGGGGAGACAGAGGAGGGGGGCCCTGCCTCTAAAATGAGTCTCTCTGGGGAGAGAGAGGAGGGACCTGCCTCTAAAATGAGTCTCTCTAGGGAGAGAGAGGAGGGACCTGCCTCTAAAATGAGTCTCTCTGGGGAGAGAGAGGAGGGGGGCCCTGCCTCTAAAATGAATCTCTCTGGGGAGAGAGAGGAAGGGGGCCCTGCCTCTAAAACGAGTCTCTCTGGGGGACATGACACCAAAGCTAAGAGGTGAGCTGACAATTTTTGAAATAATTATTAACAGTTTATTTCCAAAATGCATCACATTGGTTTTTTCATCAGAAATGGTTGCTTATGGGTACCTTCAATATTACTGTTCTCAGATTATCAGTTAATAGATTTTAGATGGGTATATCTTTATTAAATTATTATTACTATTATTACTGTCCTTCAATATTACTGTTCTCAGATTATCAGTTAATAGATCCTAGATGGGTATATCTTTATTAAATTATTATTACTATTATTACTGTCCTTCAATATTACTGTTCTCAGATTATCAGTTAATAGATTTTAGATGGGTATATCTTTATTAAATTATTATTACTATTATTACTGTCCTCTTGTTCAAGATGTGGCCGATTTAAACAGCCAGAATACATTTTTGAAATAAGATGATTTATTTTTTTACGACATCTTGTTTCTAAATGGCTGCTGGGTAATTTGATTTGCATCTAAATCTTCATTCGTTGACATCGAATTGAGCGAATGCTGCGCAGGTTAACTGAGATGCAAACCAAATGGACAGGTCTAGCTGATTGATTTGTAGATCTGACTCAGTTGCTACCTCAGATTATGATCCTAGCAGGTGTTGTGAATTAGTTATGTAGTACCCACAGAAGGCCACAGGGAGGAGCAAGAGAGCTATAAACACATACTGATTTTTGCCTTAAAAATCCCAAACCAAACAATCAATCAAATGTATTTATGAAGCCCTTTTTACATCAGCAGATGTCACAAAGTGCTATACAGAAACTCTAACCCTACGTATTACCTATTTTAGCCTTAACCCTTAACCCTAATTCCAGGGTAGGGTAGCCTAGAACACTTCTAGAAACTATTTTAGTACTAAATAGCATTTAGATTATTTTGTTAATTATAACCTGTCTAAACATTTTGCTTTTATTGTTTTGTTATTTTATTATATTTATTATTGAAAGGCAGAACACTTGATAAACAAGACATATTAGTTTTTTTTTCAAATGTGGTTTGAACTGGGTGACCTGGTAACCTCTATGTGAAAGTCCAGCAATTGGCGTGAGATAGGTGGGGCAGGTTTGAGACTGATCTAAGGAATTAATGAGAAAAATACACTTTATTTCTCAGCTGCCTCACCAATGTCTGTAAGTGAATTACTTTTAATTGCTAAATATTTCCACTAGATGGCAGCATAAGACCACGAAGCATCAGTTATAGGCTACAAGCAGCAATATGATTGACATAAAATAGCATGCAACCACAGACTATCTGTCCCATGATTTTCTAAAATGGTCACTCATTACTTTAGTCAGCTATTTATCTAGTATTTGGGCTGTGTTGCTAATGGGAGAGTAAAACAATAGTGACTTTAGCAGGTATTGAACACCGGGTAAATAATCACTGGTCAGAACCTCAACCTCAGTATACATTCATTATATAAAACATCTTAATATCTGATATTGTGAGTAAACAACCTCGGAATAGAAAAGACAAGAGTGCGTCTTCCAGCCCACCAATAAATTACATCATTCAACCCTCCCGGTTAGTAAATGTACCTCAACATGTCCCTGGAGAAGACAGAGTAAAACAGGTATTAATAAACATGAATCATCAGTATATTACTTCACAGTAATCTGTTAAATGCTTTTTCAGTCCTTCCTCTTGCGTTAGCAGTGTGTAAAGGGACAGAAAGAAGCACACAGGAGTTTTCCTGTGAGGGGGAGTGGTGGTGTATCCAGGGAGAAACTAAACTAATCTTCTGAAATATTATTTGTGGTGTTATGCTGCCATCTATTGGAATTATGTAGCAACTGCAGTAGTACTGAATAATGTTTAATTCCTTAGTAAAGTAGTAATCACTCAGAATTGCAAAATATACAATCTTCTAGATAATTGTATCACTTGCAACCATAAAATAACCACTTATAGCATAACAAACAATTAAATTGACATAAACCAAAAACACCATACATTTAGTTTATTTAGTTAATTACTAAATTGAGCCGGTCGGTCACATTTGAGAGTGAGGCAGAAATATAGCATTTTGCAAAAAAAACATGATTTTAAACAAATCACTGTCTGTGAGAGATGTAATGTTTGTCTCTGTTGTGTTGAAGCCCAATCAAGCAGGAGAGACCAGCCTCCCCTGTACCCAGCTGTGTGTCCATGAAGAGTGACTGGTCTATGGATCCTCCTCTATACTTTAGAGAGGGAGACTTTTCTACTGAACAAAGGTAAGAAGAACTCATGGGTCATGGTCAGTGAGTTAAACAACACTGTCTCTAGTCATTTCTCCTCTCCCATTTTCCCATTTCTTTTGTTGTTTTCATAATCCATAGGCTAATCCTTTTGTCCATTTTCATAGTCCTAAAACAATATTAAACAAACACAACATTCCCTCCCTGTGTGTGTGTGTGTGTGTGTGTGTGTGTGTGTGTGTGTGTGTGTGTGTGTGTGTGTGTGTGTGTGTGTGTGTGTGTGTGTGTGTGTGTGTGTGTGTGTGTGTACTCCCTGGATGAAGAGATGTAATCTCTATCCTGATAGCCTAGTCAGTTTTACCCCTACCTACATGTACATATTACCTCAATTACCTAAACTACCTGGTACCCCTGCACATTGACTCAGTACTGGTACTCCTCATAGTCTCATTATTACCTCAACTACCTGGTACCCCTGCACATTGACTCAGTACTGGTACTCCTTATAGTCTCATTATTACCTCAACTACCTGGTACCCCTGCACATTGACTCAGTACTGGTACTCCTTATAGTCTCATTATTACCTCAACTACCTGGTACCCCTGCACATTGACTCAGTACTGGTACTCCTTATAGTCTCATTATTACCTCAACTACCTGGTACCCCTGCACATTGACTCAGTACTGGTACTCCTCATAGTCTCATTATTACCTCAACTACCTGGTACCCCTGCACATTGACTCAGTACTGGTACTCCTTATAGTCTCATTATTACCTCAACTACCTGGTACCCCTGCACATTGACTCAGTACTGGTACTCCTTATAGTCTCATTATTACCTCAACTACCTGGTACCCTGCATATTGACTCAGTACTGGTACTCCTTATAGCCTCATTATTACCTCAACTACCTGGTACCCCTGCACATTGACTCAGTACTGGTACTCCTTATAGTCTCATTGTTACCTCAACTACCTGGTACCCTGTTCATTGACTCAGTACTGGTACTCCTTATAGTCTCATTATTCCCTCAACTACCTGGTACCCCTGCACATTGACTCAGTACTGGTACTCCTTATAGTCTCATTATTACCTCAACTACCTGGTACCCTGCACATTGACTCAGTACTGGTACTCCTTATAGCCTCATTATTACCTCAACTACCTGGTACCCCTGCACATTGACTCAGTACTGGTACTCCTTATAGTCTCATTATTACCTCAACTACCTGGTACCCCTGCACATTGACTCAGTACTGGTACTCCTTATAGCCTCATTATTACCTCAACTACCTGGTACCCTGCACATTGACTCAGTACTGGTACTCCTTATAGCCTCATTATTACTGTCTGTCGCATTTGAGAGTGAGGCAAATATTTAGCATTTTGCGAGAAAAAGAACATGATTATTTGTCTCTGAAATGAAAACATCAAGTGATTTTTAAACAAATACATGTCTGTCATTGAACAATCCCATGATTAAAAACACACCCATCTCTTCAAAATGTCTTTAAGAAATAAACGCTAATTTACGAACGTTTCTGAAAATGGATATATAGCTTTTTGGAATGAAACTCTTCTTATGTTTCCCCATCAGAGCTCAGAGTAGATGAGAGATGTAATGTTTGTCTCTGTTGTGTTGAAGTCCAATTAAGCAGGAGAGACCAGCCTCCCCTGTTCCCAGCTGTGAGAGTGACCAGTCTATGGATGAACCTATAATGTTTAGAGAGGGAGACTTTTCTACTGAACAAAGGTAAGAAGAACTCATGGGTCATGGTCAGTGAGTTAAACAACACTGTCTCTAGTCATTTCTCCTCTCCCATTTTCCCATTTATTTTTGTTGATTTCATAATCCATAGACTAATCCTTATGTCCATTTTCATAGTCCTAAAACAATATTAAACAAACACAACATTCCCTCACGGTCTGTCTGTCTGTCTGTCTGTCTGTCTGTCTGTCTGTCTGTCTGTCTGTCTGTCTGTCTGTCTGTCTGTCTGTCTGTCTGTCTCCTGTCTGTCTGTCTGTCTGTCTCCTGTCTGTCTGCCTGTCTGTCTCTGTCTCTGTTTATGTCTTTGTCTGTCTGTCTCCGTCTGTCTCCGTCTGTCTCCTGTCTGTCTCTGTGTCTGTCTCTGTTTATGTCTCTGTCTGTCTGTCTCCGTCTGTCTCCTGTCTGTCTCTGTGTCTGTGTCTGTCTCTGTGTCTGTCTCTGTTGCTGTCTCTGTCTGTATGTTTTTTTGTCTGACCATGACCCATAAGAAGAACTCATGGGTCATGGTCAGTGAGTTAAACAACACTGTCTCTAGTCATTTCTCCTCTCCCATTTTCCCATTTATTTTTGTTGATTTCATAATCCATAGACTAATCCTTATGTCCATTTTCATAGTCCTAAAACAATATTAAACAAACACAACATTCCCTCACGGTCTGTCTGTCTGTCTGTCTGTCTGTCTGTCTGTCTGTCTGTCTGTCTGTCTGTCTGTCTGTCTGTCTGTCTCCGTCTGTCTCCTGTCTGTCTCTTGTCTGTCTCCCGTCTGTCTCCTGTCTGTCTCACGTCTGTCTCCTGTCTGTCTCTTTCCTGTCTCCCGTCTGTCTCCCGTCTGTCTCCTGTCTGTCTCCTGTCTGTCTCTTTCTCTGTTTATGTCTCTGTCTGTCTGTCTCCGTCTGTCTCCTGTCTGTCTCTGTGTCTGTGTCTGTCTCTGTGTCTGTCTCTGTTGCTGTCTCTGTCTGTATGTTTTTTTGTCTGTTTTTCTGTCTGTGTCTGTCTGTCTGTCTGTCTGTCTGTCTGTCTGTCTGTCTGTCTGTCTGTCTCTGTCTGTCTGTCTGTCTGTCTGTCTGTCTGTCTGTCTGTCTGTCTGTCTGTGTCTCCTGTCTGTCTCTGTCTGTCTGTGTCTCTGTCTGTTTGTCTTTCTGTCTGTCTGTGTCTGTCTGTGTCTGTCTCTGTCTGTCTGTCTGTCTGTCCGTACTAACTCACTCCCTGGATGAGGAGATGTAATCTCATGTTTTGTCCACAGAAACCAACAGGAGAGATCAGAGTCAGAGATTCTCAGTGGTCAGTCTTCCCAGAGTCATCAAACAGACCTGGCCTCCATATTCACTGTATGTGGTCCTGTTATGTACATTTGTTTTTGTTTACCTCAAGTAAAGTTGATCTGTCAATCATTCATTAATGTGTTAATGAGAAAGCATTTCTTCTCTTGCTTAACTTATTTACTTGATTTTTTTCAGTTGCTTGAAGAGAATATTTTGACATTTGTGAAGAACGAGCTGAAGATGTTCAAGAGGATTCTTAGTCCAGAACTCCCAGAAGGCTTTGAGAGTCAGAAGCAGGAAGTGGTGGATGCTGAAGATGAGAAGCAGGAGAGCAGTGCCAGAGAGGGGGCTCTGAAGATCACACTGCACGTCCTGAGCAAAATGAACCAGAAGGAGCTTGCTGACTCACTGGAGAAATGTAAGATCTGTCTGCCTCATGATGAATGCTGTTTTATAACATTTAAAAGCTGTAGCTAAAGTACAGCTAAGGTAGCTGTGTAACTCAATGATATTGTAGCAGACTTAACACAACACCTAGTGACCTCATCAAGTAGCAGCAGGGATGTGTTGTGGTGATTCATTTAGAGAGAGACAACATTAATAATACAATCAATAATTTAATCATTCACACCAGTCTGTAATGCATTATGAAAATATTTACACATTTATACAGTCAGTTAAGAGAATAAATTATTATAATTTAAAACTCTATAACAGTAATACAATACTGTAGGCATTAAAACAGACACAATAGTTCTTATTTCTGTCCTTTCTGGACTACCCATCCCGGATCCGGGATCATCCTCATCAAAAAAGCTGACTAGCACATCATAGCCTAGCGCCACAGGGATATAATATAATATAATTTCATGAAATCACAAGTCCAATACAGCAAATGAAAGATACACATCTTGTGAATCCAGCCAACATGTCCGATTTTTTAAATGTTTTACAGCGAAAACACAACATATATTTATGTTAGCTCACCACAATATCCAAAAACACACCGCCATTTTTTCACAGAAAAGATAGCTTTCACAAAACCCACAAATAGAGATAAAATTAATAAAATTAATAAAGTAATAGTGATAAAATTAATCACTAACCTTTGAACAACTTCATCAGATGACAGTCATATGACATCATGTTATACAATACATTTATGTTTTGTTCGATTATATGCATATTTATAGCCACAAATCGTGGTTTTACATTGGCGCCATGTTCAGAAATGGCTCCAAAATAGCAAAAGTAATTACAGATAGCCACGTGAAATACAGAAATACTCATCATAAACTTTGATGAAAGATACATGTTTAACATATAATTAAAGATACACTGGTTCTTAATGCAACCGCTGTGTTAGATTTAAAAAATAACTTTAGTTAAAAAGCACACCATGCAATAATCTGAGACGGTGCTCAAAAATACACAACATTACTCCTCTATGTTGGAGTCAACAGAAATACGAAATTACATCATAAATATTCCCTTACCTTTGATGATCTTTCATCAGAATGCAGTGCCAGGAATCCTAGTTCCACAATAAATCTTTTTTTGTTTTATAATGTCCATTACTTCTGTCGAATTAGCAACTTTGGCTAGCATGTGTAGTTCACGTGTCCATCGAACTTTAAACTAATGAACGAAAACTTCAAAAAGTGATATTACAAATCGAATAAACTGGTCAAACTCAGTTGAGAATCAATCTTCAGGATGTTTTTCTCATATATATCCAATAACGTCCCAGACGGAGCATTTCTTCATGTCTATATAATCCATGGCAGACAAGGACATGACATGCCCAGTGTGCGTGGCCAAGAACTGGCAATATGCCTGACCAGTCACTCCAAAGGCTCTCATCCAGTCCCACATCAAGCTATACGGTTCATTCCACATTCTACTGCCTGTTGACATCTAGTGGAAAGCCTATGAAGTGCATACAGATCCATAAATATAGGAGAATTGAATAGGTGATGCCTTTCACAGCAACCCATTTCAGAATTTTCACTTCCTGTTTGGAAGTTTGCCTGCCAAATGAGTTCGGTTTTACTCACAGATATAATTCAAACAGTTTTAGAAACTTCAGAGTGTTTTCTATCCAATAGTAATAATAATATGCATATCATATGATCTAGGACAGAGTACGAGGCCGTTTAATTTGGGCACCAATTCATCCAAAAGTGAAAATGTCGACCCCCTATCCCTAAAAAGTTTTAATATCCTCTATTATTTCTAGATTCAGATGATCCTGCTGTGATTTGCCAACGTGAACTCAAATCTAATCTAAAGAAGAAGTTTCAATGTGTATTTGAGGGGATCGCTAAACAAGGAAACCCAATACTTCTCAATAAGATCTACACAGAGCTCTACATCACAGAGGGTGGAACAGGAGAGGTCAATAATGAACATGAGCTGAGACAGATTGAGACAACAACCAGGAAACAAGCAAGACCAGAGACTGCAATCAAATGTAACGACATCTTTAAACCCTTAACTGGACAAGACAAACTTATCAGAACTGTGCTGACAAAGGGAGTCGCTGGCATTGGAAAAACAGTCTCTGTGCAGAAGTTCATTCTGGACTGGGCTGAAGGAAAAGCAAATCAGGATGTCCAATTTGTATTTTCATTCCCTTTTCGGGAGCTGAATTTGATGAATGTGGGAAAACACAATTTGATTGAACTTCTCAATCACTTCTCAATGGAAACCAAACAATCAAGAATCTCCAACTACGACAAGTACAAAGTTCTGTTCATCTTTGATGGTCTGGATGAGTGCCGACTGCCCCTAGACTTCCAGAAGAACAAGATCTGTTGTGACGTCACAGAGTCAACCTCCGTGGATGTTCTGCTGACAAATCTCATCAAGGGAAATCTGCTTCCCTCTGCTCTCCTCTGGATAACTACCCGACCTGCAGCAGCCAATAAGATCCCTTCAGGGTGTGTTGACCAGGTGACAGAGGTACGAGGGTTCAATGACCCACAGAAGGAGGAGTACTTCAGGAAGAGATTCAGTGATGGGGACCTGGCCAGCAGAATCATCTCACACATAAAGACATCACGGAGCCTCCACATCATGTGCCACATTCCAGTCTTCTGTTGGATTTCTGCAATAGTCCTTGAACACATGCTGCAACATAAGAGAGAAGAGATGCCCAAGACTCTGACTGAGATGTACACACACCTTGTGGTTTTTCATATCAAACAGAAGAATGAAAAGTATCTTGGGAAAGAAGAGACAGGTCCACACTGGAATAAAGAGAGCATTCTGTCACTGGGAAAACTGGCTTTTCAACAGCTTGTGAAAGGCAATCTGATTTTCTATGAAGAAGACCTGAAAGAGGCTGGTATTGATGTCATTGAAGCCTCAGTGTACTCAGGATTGTGCACACAGATCTTTAAAGAGGAATGTGGGCTGTACCAGGACAAGGTGTACTGCTTTGTGCATCTGAGCATTCAGGAGTTTCTGGCTGCTGTATATGTGTTCCTCTCATTCATCAACAGCAATGAGAATCTAATGGACAAACTGCAAACAAAATCCAATAACTCTTCTTTGCTGTTCAGAGACGAGCCTGAAGTTATTTTCTACGAGAGTGCTGTGGATAATGCCTTACAAAAAGATTCAGGAAACCTGGACCTTTTCCTTCGCTTCCTACTGGGCCTCTCACTGGAGTCCAATCAGAAGCACTTACGAGGTCTACTGACAAAAACAAGCAGCTCACAGAGCCATGAAGAAACAGTCAAGTACATCAAGGAGAAGATCAGGGAGAATCTCTCTCCAGAGAGGAGCATCAATCTGTTCCACTGTCTGAATGAACTGAATGACCATTCTCTAGTGGAGGAGATCCAAAGCTACCTGAGATCAGGAAGTCTCTCAGAACCCAACCTGTCACCTGCACAGTGGTCAGCTCTGGTCTTTGTGTTGCTGACTTCAGAAAAGGAGATGGATGTGTTTGACCTGAAGAAATACTCCAGATCAGAGGAAGGTCTGCTGAGGCTGCTGCCAGTGGTCAAAGCCTCCAGAGTTGTTCTGTGAGTACATAAAATGACGTATCAGAACTAATCGTCAGGAAGCAATATTACGTTTAGAGAAAAATATGTATTATTACATATATACAATATTATATTGAATAACATATTGAATCAGTGCATTGATTTTCACATTAGTATAACAATTTGACCATACAATTCTAGGAGATGGAAGATGAATCTATATGTTGTTTCAGAGAATAAACCAAATGCTTCTGCCATTGTCCTTCTACACTACTGGTGTTAAATTAACCGTGTGTTTGTGAAGTCATAATGATCTCTTTGTCAGGCTGTCAGGCTGTGGAGTCACAGAGGAAGGCTGTGCTTCTCTGGTCTCAGCTCTGACGTCAAACCCCTCACACCTGAGAGAGCTGGACCTGAGTAACAATGACCTGAAGGATTCAGGAGTGAAGCTGCTCTCTGCTGGACTGGGGAATCCCCACTGTAAACTGGAGACTCTGAGGTCAGTATTCCTGTAGTTGGTCAACAAGTGATAACTGTTCACCAGATCCACATGTGTTTACCAGACACACATAGTCCACACCATATGTGTTTGGACAGTGAAGCTTACAGTTTTAAATGTGGTGCTATGCTCCAGCATTTTGGATTTGAGATATAATGTTTCATATTAGGCGACAGTACAGAATGTCACCTTTTATTTAAAGGTATTCATACATATATATATTTTACCGTTTAGAAATGAAAGCACTTCATGTATGTAGTTCTCCCATTTGAAGAAGTCTTAATTATTTAGCTAATGTATTTAGTCAAAAGTTTAGTATGCTCCAGCATTTTGAACTGTGTGTGTTTGTCCAGTGTGTGTGTGTGTGTGTTTGTCCAGTGTGTGTGTGTGTGTGTGTGTGTGTGTGTGTGTGTGTGTGTGTGTGTGTGTGTGTGTGTGTGTGTGTGTGTGTGTGTGTGTGTCCAGTGTGTGTCCAGTGTGTGTGTGTGTGTGTGTGTGTGTGTGTGTGTGTGTGTGTGTGTGTGTGTGTGTGTGTGTGTGTGTGTGTGTGTGTGTGCGCGCGTGTGTCCAGTGTGTGTGTGTGTGTGTGTGTGTGTGTGTGTGTGTGTGTGTGTGTGTGTGTGTGTGTCCAGTGTGTGTGTAGGTGTGTGTGTCTAGTGTGTGTGTGTGTGTCCAGTGTGTGTGTGTGTGTGTGTGTGTGTCCTTTGTGTGTGTAACTGCTCACCAGGTCCACATGTGTTTTTACCAGACACACATAGTCCACACCATATGTGTTTGGACCATGAAGCTAACAGTTTTAAATTTGCGCTATGCTCCAGCATTTTGAACTGTGTGTGTGTGTGTGTGTGTGTGTCCAGTGTGTGTGTCCAGTGTGTGTGTGTGTGTGTGTGTGTTGTGTGTGTGTGTGTGTGTCCAGTGTGCGTGTAGGTGTGTGTGTCCAGTGTGTGTGTGTGTATCCAGTCTGTGTGTGTGTCCTTTGTGTGTGTGTCCTGTATGTGTGTCCTGTGTTTGTGTCCAGTGTGTGTGTGTTTGTGTGTCATTTGTGTATGCCCTGTGTTTGTGTGTGTGTCCTGTGTGTGTGTGTGTCCTGTTTGTCCAGCGTGTGTGTGCATGTGTTTGCAAGTGTATCGCTCAATGAACACACACACACACACACACACACACACACACACACACACACACACACACACACACACACACACACACACACACACACACACACACACACACACACACACTAGGGCTGGGCGGTATGGCAAAATATTATATCACAGTATTTTCAAAACATTGGACTGTATTTTTACTTTCTGAATATTAAAAGTTGTACATTTGCTTTATGAGTAGTGAGTAGTGATCCCAGGGTGATTTATGAGTAGTGAGTAGTGATCCCAGGGTGCTTTATGAGTAGTGAGTAGTGATCCCAGGGTGCTTTATGAGTAGTGAGTAGTGATCCCAGGGTGCTTTATGAGTAGTGAGTAGTGATCCCAGGGTGCTTTATGAGTAGTGAGTAGTGATCCCAGGGTGCTTTATGAGTAGTGAGTAGGGATCCCAGGGTGCTTTATGAGTAGTGAGTGATTCCAGGGTGGCAACACAAGTGATTTCGAGTCTTTCTCCATTCTGTTTGTTTATACTTTCAACTTCAACCAAAACAAATGTCATCACTATTATCATATCTTCATTTTCTGCACTCAATTGCAGTTATGGAAAAAGTACCCAATAGTCATACTGAGAAAAAGTACAGATACGTTAATAGAAAATTACTCAAGTAAAAGTGAAAGTCACAGAGTAAAATACTACTTGAGTAAAAGTCTAAATTATTTGGTTTAATTAAGTATCAAATCTGCTGCTGCAGATAGTTGAGTGGTTGGAGCGCTGGGCCAGTAACTGAAAGGTTGCTGGATCGAATCCCGAGCTGACAAGATAATAATCTGTCATTCTGCCCTTGAACAAGGCAGTTAACCCACTGTTCCCGGTAGGATGTCATTGTAAGTAAGAATTTGGTCTTAACTGACCTCCATAGTTAAATAAAGGTTACATTAAAATATAAAGTAATTTATGAAATGTACTAAAGTATCAAAAGTAAAAGTATAAATAATTTCAAATTCCTGATATTAAGCAAACCAGATAGCACCATTTTATTGAATTTATTTATTTTACGGATAGCACGGGGCACACTCCAACAATCCAACACTCAGACATAAAATAATCCTCCAGATAAGAGGCAGTAGGGATGACAAGGAATGTTCTCTTGATAAGTGTGTGAATTGGACCATTTTCCTATCATGCTAAGCATTCAAAATGAGTACATTTAGGTGTCAGGGAAAATGTAAAAAGTCTGTATTTTCATTAGGAATGTACTGAAGTAAAAGTAAAAGTTGTCAAAAATAGAAATAGTAAAGTAAGTAAGTAGTACTTGAATGTATTTTTACTTCAGTACTTTACACCACTGCTCAATTGAGATAATAATAATTATTATTATTATAATCATCTAGGACTTATTTTTAACCAAATATTGCAATTTGACTTGCCAATTAGAGCAAAACTGTTGGAATCATGGAAATAGAATGACTATTCTAATTCTATAGTTAGAATATAATAATGGGCACTTTACAGTGTTTGAGATGACAATTAATTAAAATGCCAGAGAGGTGTTATTGTGACAGGGTAGGAACTAAAGTGTTGATAAGTGTTTCCTAGGGGACCCTATAAGCTTTGGCTACATTGGATGTTTTCTCTTAGCTACTTCATGTAGCTAACATGTTTTCTCTTATCTACTTCATGTAGATAAGATGTTTTCTCTTAGTTACTTCATGTAGATAACATGTTTTCTCTTAGTTACTTCATGTAGCTAACATGTTTTCTCTTAGCTACTTCATGTAGCTAACATGTTTTCTCTTAGCTACTTCATGTAGCTAACATGTTTTCTCTTAGCTACTTCATGTAGCTAACATGTTTTCTCTTAGCTACTTCATGTAGCTAACATGTTTTCTCTTAGTTACTTCATGTAGCTAACATGTTTTCTCTTAGCTACTTCATGTAGCTAACATGTTTTCTCTTATCTACTTCATGTAGCTAACATGTTTTCTCTTAGTTACTTCATGTAGCTAACATGTTTTCTCTTATCTACTTCATGTAGCTAACATGTTTTCTCTTAGCTACTTCATGTAGCTAACATGTTTTCTCTTATCTACTTCATGTAGCTAACATGTTTTCTCTTATCTACTTCATGTAGCTAACATGTTTTCTCTTAGCTACTTCATGTAGCTAACATGTTTTCTCTTAGCTACTTCATGTAGCTAACATGTTTTCTCTTAGCTACTTCATGTAGCTAACATGTTTTCTCTTAGTTACTTCATGTAGCTAACATGTTTTCTCTTGGCTACTTCATGTAGCTAATATGTAGTTGTAGCTAGTTCATGTAGTTGCCAGCAGCATACCACCCTGCATACCACTGCTGGCTTGCTTCTGAAGCTAAGCAGGGTTGGTCCTGGTCAGTCCCTGGATGGGAGACCAGATGCTGCTGGAAGTGGTGTTGGAGGGCCAGTAGGAGGCACTCTTCCTCTGGGCTAAAAAATATCCCAATGCCCCAGGGCAGTGATTGGGGACACTGTCCTGTATAGGGTGCCGTCTTTCGGATGGGACGTTAAACGGGTGTCCTGACTCTCTGAGGTCATTAAAGATCCCATGGCACTTATCGTAAGAGTAGGGGTGTTAACCCCGGTGTCCTGGCTAAATTCCCAATCTGGCCCTCAAACCATCATGGTCACCTAATAATCCCCAGTTTACAATTGGCTCATTTATCCCCCTCCTCTCCCCTATAACTATTCCCCAGGTCGTTGCTGCAAATGAGAACGTGTTCTCAGTCAACTTACCTGGTAAAATAACGGTAAAATAAATAAAAATAAATGTTTTCTCTTGGCTACTTCATGTAGCTAACATGTTTTCTCTTGGCTACTTCATGTAGCTAACATGTTTTCTCTTAGCTACTTCATGTAGATGACATGTTCTTGCTCTGCATATTCCTCTTTGATTTATAAGATACTGTTGCACAAACAACATGCTGATTTAGGTCTACACCATCATTGGTATTATCAGGTTGTATTAGCTAGCTATGTTTTCTCTTACTCAGTACATGTATTAGCTAGCTAGCTATTAGCATTAGCGGCTAATCATTAGCATCTCACAAGATGTAGGGCAACTTGCTAAGAAAAGACAAACTAGCTGTTTGCTGATGTAAGAAACACAATCTAATAGTGTCATTATAGAACGCTAGAGGATTTATATTAAGAAGCAAAGTGAAAACAGAATTTTTGTCATCAACATTGTTCCATGTGCTGCATTGACCAGGAAGACTGAACACAAGTGTCTACTGGTTAAGGAACATCAAAGGCACTCCTTGAGTGACAGGGGTCGTGGCTAGGTCACTGTGGAAAGCTGCACGGAGAGAAAGAGCGGAGAGAGATGACTCAAGTAGCGAAGTAAACTATAAAAATTGACATTACACATACTTTATCACATTTAACAAACCAAACATTCAAATACCGGTATAGAAGGTAAAGTAAAAACCCAAACCGGTCCCTGTATCAATACCGGTATATCATTAAATACGGTATACCGCCCAGCCCTAACACACACACACACACACACACACACACACACACACACACACACACACACACACACACACACACACACACACACACACACACACACACACACACACACACACACGCACTGGACACACACACTTGGGCACCCGGAAACATGACCGAATACAAACAGTGTAGCTATTCCCTCCGCAAGGCAATCAAACAAGCTAAGCGTCAGTATAGAGACAAAGTGGAGTCGCAATTCAACAGCTCAGACACGAGAGGTATGTGGCAGGGTCTACAGTCAATCACAGACTACAAAAGAAAAAACAACCCCATTGCGGACCACGATGTCTTGCTCCCAGACAGACTAAACAACTTCTTTGCTCGCTTTGAGGACAATACATTGCCACTGACACGGCCACCTACCAAAACCTGCGGGCTCTCCTTCACCGCAGCCAACGTGAGTAAAACATTTAAACGTGTTAACCCTTGCAAGGCTGCAAGCCCAGACGGCATCCCCAGCCCCGTCCTCAGAGCATGCGCAGACCAGCTGGCTGGTGTGTTTACGGACATATTCAATCAATCCTTATCACAGTCTGCAGTTCCCACATGCTTCAAGAGGGCCACCATTGTTCCTGTTCCCAATAAAGCTAAGGTAACTGAGCTAAATGACTACCGCCCCGTAGCACTCACTTCCGTCATCATGAAGTGCTTTGAGAGACTAGTCAAGGACCATATTCAACCTCAGGAGGCTGAAGAAATTCGGCTTGTCACCAAAAATACTCACAAACTTCTACATTCGAGAGCATCCTGTTGGGCTGTATCACCGCCTGGTACGGCAACTGCTCCGACCACAACCGTAAGGCTCTCCAGAGGGTAGTGAGGTCTGCACAACGCATCACCGGGGGCAAACTACCTGCCCTCCAGGACACCTGCACCACCAGAGGTCACAGGAAGGCCATAAAGATCATCAAGGACATCAACCACCCAAGCCACTGCCTGTTCACCCCGCTATCATCCAGAAGGCGAGGTCAGTACAGGTGCATCAAAGCTGGGACCGAGAGACTGAAAAACAGCTTCTATTTCAAGGCCATCAGACTGTTAAACAGCCATCAATAAAAATAAAAAATAAAAATTGATTTGATTTGAGTGGTGCAGCGGAATCTCAGTGCTAGAGGCATCACTACAGTCCCTGGTTTGAATCCAGGCTGTATCACATCCGGCAGTGATTGGGAGTCCCATAAAGCGGCACACAATTGGCCCAGCGTCGTCCGGGTTTGGATCATTGTAAATATGAATGTGACAGACTTGCCAAGTTAAATAAAGGTTAAATATATATATTTTTAAATAAACACTGGACACACAGACACACACACAATATCCTCAAATAAAAGGTGACATTATATACTGTCACCTCATATAAAACATTTGATCTGAAATCCAAAATGTTGGAGTACAGAGACACATTAAAAATGTTACCTTCACTGTCAAAATAGATATGGTCTGGACTGTTTACTCAATACAATCTAAATCTGATACCTCACTGTCTGTCTTTTGACAGATACTGCTTTTTAAACTGGTCTGGTCAGTCTACTCAAATATTTGTACTATGCATTATTCTCTCTACAAGCAAAATTTTTATAATTTGTCATTTCTAATAATAAAACATCAATTTATGAATAGATATGGCAGGTTTCAGGACACTGATGTATGTGAATATGTTGATAAAATATACTGCCACTATTTTCACCACCAAAGAATATCAGTGTGATTTTAATATGATTTGACTCTTTGCAGGCTGTCACGCTGTCAAGTGACAGAGGAAGGATGTGCTTCTCTGGTCTCAGCTCTGAGGTCAAACCCCTCACACCTGAGAGAGCTGGACCTGAGCTACAATCACCCAGGAGACTCAGGAGTCAGACTGCTCTCTGCTGGACTGGAGGATCCACACTGCAGACTGGAGAAACTCAAGTATGTAGAGGGTTTATGTCAATGTTCATA
Source organism: Salvelinus namaycush (assembly GCF_016432855.1). Lineage (NCBI taxonomy): Eukaryota > Metazoa > Chordata > Actinopteri > Salmoniformes > Salmonidae > Salvelinus > Salvelinus namaycush. The sequence continues at coordinate 108,249 of NW_024060453.1, read as the reverse complement.
TCAGACATGTTTGATTTATCAGGCTGGTTAAGACAAACACACTGACCACCACTTGGACAAAGTTATATGCTGTGTGTGTGTGTGTGTGTGTGTGTGTGTGTGTGTGTGTGTGTGTGTGTGTGTGTGTGTGTGTGTGTGTGTGTGTGTGTGTGTGTGTGTGTGTGTGTGTGTGTGTGTGTGTGTGTGTGTGTGTGTGTGTGTGTTCATATGTATCACTCAATGACTGTCTGTTCTTCTGCTTACCGCTACAGTGTGGAACATGGTGGAGAGTACACAATGAAACCTGGGCTTAGAAAATGTGAGTGTTGACTGCTGTGAAGAATATGACTAAGAATAAGTCTTAATTCAAGTTAAGTCAAAGTCAAAGACCACCATCATTACTCACTTGGTCATATTAAATATCAGCTGTAGTTCTACAGAAGCAGAAATCAGGGACACCAACGTTTACAAAGAGTTGCTTTGACAATGTGTGTGTGTGTGTGTGTGTGTGTGTTTGTGTGTGTGTGTGTGTGTGTGTGTGTGTGTGTGTGTGTGTGTGTGTGTGTGTGTGTGTGTGTGTGTGTGTGTGTGTGTGTGTGTGTGTGTGTGTGTGTTCCATTAGAAATGTGTGTTTGTTTTCATGCATGCATACAGGTGTGTGTGTGTTTGTGTGGAATTAATAGGAATATGTGTGTTTTATATTACCAAAAAGTATAACATATTTTCGTTCAACAAGTCTCAAGTTACCTTAACTTCTCCTTTTGATACCTAGAAACATCTACATTAAATGAATTAGTGAAAAGTGAGTTAACATTCTAATGTGAATGATGATGATTTCTAATATTGTGTCTGGTTTCATCCATCAGATGTCTGTGATCTGACACTGGACCCAAACACATTACACAGACACCTCTCTCTGTCTGAGGAGAACAGAAAGGTGACATGTAGGAGAGAGGAGCAGCCGTATCCTGATCACCCAGAGAGATTTGAGGGCTGTGACCAGGTGCTGTGTAGAGAGGGTCTGACTGGGCGCTGTTACTGGGAGGTAGAGTGGAGTGGGAGTGGGGCTGTTATAGGAGTGACATATAAAGGAATCAACAGGAAAGGAAGGGGTAGGGACTGTTGTATTGGACACAATGACAAGTCCTGGAGTCTGATCTGCTATGACAACAGTTACTATGCCGGTCACAATAATAATCCCACTCCCATAGACATCCTCCCCTCCAGCTCCCACAGAGTAGGAGTGTATCTGGACTGGCCAGCCGGCACTCTGTCCTTCTATAGAACCTCCTCTGACACACTGACCCACCTGTACACATTCACCTCCACATTCACTGAGGCCCTCTATCCAGGGTTTAGGGTTTATGATGAAGACGCCTCAGTGACCCTGTAAATAATAACCTGACACACACACACTCACACACACTGGACACACAACACACTGGACAAACAAACACAGACGCACAAACTGGACACACACACACACACACACACACACACAAACACACTCACACACACTTGACACACACACTGGACACACACACACTCACACACACACTGGACACATACACACACAAACACACACAAACACACTGGACACATACACACTCACATACTCACACACACTGGACACACACAAAAACACACACACACACAAACACACACATATAAAACACACACACACACAAACACACACACACTGGACACACACACACACTGGACACACAAACACACTAACACACACACACTGACACAAACACAAACACACACACAATGGACACACAAACACTGGGCACACACACACTGGAAACACAAACACACACACACACTACACACACACACACACAGACTCTGGAATCAAACACACTGGAAACAGAAACACACTGGACACACAAACACAAACACACACTGGACACACAGAAACACAAAGTGGACACACACACACTGGACACATGCACACACGGGTCACACACACACACACACACACACACATGGATGACTTCTGTAACCGTAATAGCCTTGGCTTCATGCATGTTAACATTAGAAGCCTCCTCCCTAAGTTTGTTTTGTTCACTGCTTTAGCACACTCTGCCAACCCGGATGTTTTAGCCGTGTCTGAATCCTGGCTTAGAAAGACCACCAAAAATTCAGACATTTTTATCCCCAATTACAATATTTTCAGACAAGATAGAACGGCCAAAGGGGGCGGTGTTGCAATCTACTGCAAAGACTGCCTGCAGAGTTCTGTTATACTATCCAGGTCTGTTCCCAAACAATTTGAACTTCTACTTTTAAAAATCCACCTCTCTAAAAACAAGTCTCTCACCGTTGCCGCCTGCTATAGACCACCCTCTGCCCCCAGCTGTGCTCTGGACACTATATGTGAACTGATTGCCCCCCATCTATCTTCAGAGCTCGTGCTGCTAGGCGACCTAAATTTGAACATGCTCAACACCCCAGCCACCCTACAATCTAAGCTTGATGCCCTCAATCTCACACAAATTATCAATGAACCTACCAGGTACCACCCCTATTCCGTAAACACGGGTACCCTCATAGATATCATCCTAACAAACTTGCCCTCCAAATACACCTCTGCTGTTTTCAACCAAGATCTCAGCGATCACTGCCTCATTGCCTGCATCCGTAATGGGTCAGCGGTCAAACGACCTCCACTCATCACTGTCAAACGCTCCCTGAAACACTTCAGCGAGCAGGCCTTCCTAATCGACCTGGCCGGGATATCCTGGAAGGATATTGATCTCATCCCGTCAGTAGAGGATGCCTGGTCATTTTTTTAAAATGCCTTCCTCACCATCTTGAATAAGCATGCCCCATTCAAGAAATTTAGAACCAGGAACAGATATAGCCCTTGGTTCTCTCCTGACCTGACTGCCCTTAACCATCAGAAAAACATCCTATGGCGTTCTGCATTAGCATCGAACAGCCCCCGTGATATGCAACTTTTCAGGGAAGCCAGAAACCAATATACACAGGCAGTTAGAACAGCCAAGGCTAGCTTTTTCAAGCAGAAATTTGCTTCCTGCAACACAAATTCAAAAAAGTTCTGGGACACCGTAAAGTCCATGGAGAATAAGAACACCTCCTCCCAGCTTCCAACCGCTCTGAAGATAGGAAACACTGTCACCACCGACAAATCCACTATAATTGAGAATTTCAATAAGCATTTTTCTACGGCTGGCCATGCTTTCCACCTGGCTACCCCTACCCCGGACAACAGCACTGCCCTCCCCTCTGCTACTCGCCCAAGCCTTCCCCATTTCTCTTTCTCCCAAATACAGTCAGCTGATGTTCTTAATGAGCTGCAAAATCTGGACCCTTACAAATCAGCCGGGCTAGATAATCTGGACCCTTTCTTTCTAAAACTATCTGCTGAAATTGTTGCCACCCCTATTACTAGCCTCTTCAACCTCTCTTTCGTGTCGTCTGAGATCCCCAAAGATTGGAAAGCAGCTGCGGTTATCCCCCTCTTCAAAGGGGGGGACACCCTTGACCCTAACTGCTACAGACCTATATCTATCCTACCCTGCCTTTCTAAGGTCTTCGAAAGCCAAGTCAACAAACAGATTACCGACCATTTCGAATCACACCACACCTTCTCCGCTATGCAATCTGGTTTCAGAGCTGGTCATGGGTGCACCTCAGCCACGCTCAAGGTCATAAACGATATCGTAACCGCCATCGATAGGAAACAATACTGTGCAGCCGTATTCATTGACCTGGCCAAGGCTTTTGACTCTGTCAATCACCACATCCTCATTGGCAGACTCGACAGCCTTGGTTTCTCTAATGATTGCCTCGCCTGGTTCACCAACTACTTCTCTGATAGAGTTCAGTGTGTCAAATCGGAGGGTCTGTTGTCCGGGCCTCTGGCAGTCTCTATGGGGGTGCCACAGGGTTCAATTCTTGGACCGACCCTCTTCTCTGTTTACATCAATGATGTCGCTCTTGCTGCTGGTGATTCTCTGATCCACCTCTACGCAGACGACACTATTCTGTATACTTCTGGCCCTTCTTTTGACACTGTGTTAACAACCCTCCAGGCGAGCTTCAATGCCATACAACTCTCCTTCCGTGGCCTCCAACTGCTCTTAAATACAAGTAAAACCAAATGCATGCTCTTCAACCGATCGCTGCCTGCTCCTGCCCGCCTGTCCAACATCACTACTTTGGACGGCTCTGACTTAGAATATGTGGACAACTACAAATACCTAGGTGTCTGGTTAGACTGTAAACTCTCCTTCCAGACCCACATCAAACATCTCCAATCCAAAGTCAAATCTAGAATTGGCTTCCTATTCCGCAACAAAGCATCCTTTACTCATGCTGCCAAACATACCCTTGTAAAACTGACCATCCTACCAATCCTCGACTTCGGTGATGTCATTTACAAAATAGCCTCCAAAACCCTACTCAATAAATTGGATGCAGTCTATCACAGTGCCATCCGTTTTGTCACCAAAGCCCCATATACTACCCACCACTGCGACCTGTACACTCTCGTTGGCTGGCCCTCGCTTCATACTCGTCGCCAAACCCACTGGTTCCAGGTCATCTACAAGACCCTGCTAGGTAAAGTCCCCCCTTATCTCAGCTCGCTGGTCACCATAGCAGCACCTACCTGTAGCACGCGCTCCAGCAGGTATATCTCTCTAGTCACCCCCAAAACCAATTCTTCCTTTGGACGCCTCTCCTTCCAGTTCTCTGCTGCCAATGACTGGAACGAACTACAAAAATCTCTGAAACTGGAAACACCTATCTCCCTCACTAGCTTTAAGCACCAGCTGTCAGAGCAGCTCATAGATTACTGCACCTGTACATAACCCATCTACAATTTAGCCCAAACAACTACCTCTTTACCTACTGTATTTATTTATTAATTTATTTTGCTCCTTTGCACCCCATTATTTCTGTCTCTACTTTGCACTTTCTTCCAATGCAAACCAACCATTCCAGTGTTTTTTTAGTTTTTATTTTACTTGCTGTGTTGTACTCACTTCGCCTCCATGGCCTTTTTATATTTTATTTATTTATACATATATCTGTTTGCCTTCACCTCCCTTATCTCACCTCACTTGCTCACATTGTATATAGACTTATTTTTTTTTCACTGTATTATTGACTATATGTTTGTTTTTACTCCATGTGTAACTATGTGTTGTTGTATGTGTCGAACTGCTTTGCTTTATCTTGGCCAGGTCGCAATTGTAAATGAGAACGTGTTCTCAATTTGCCTACCTGGTTAAATAAAGGTTAAATAAATAAATAAATAAATAAAAAACACACTGGACACACAAACACACACACACTGGACACTCACACAAACACACTGGACACACGCACACACTGGACACACGCACACACTGAACACTCACACACTGGACACACACACACACACACACTGACACACACATACACAATGGACACACACACGCACTAGACACACACACACACACTGGACAAACACACACACACAAACTGGACACACACACACACGCTGGACACACACACACACACACGTACACTGGATACACACTGGACAAACACACACTGGACACACACACACACACACACACACTGGACACATACACACGCTGGACACAAGCACACACACACTGGACACACACACACACACACACACACACACACACACACACACACACACAGGACACATACTGGACACACACTGGACACATAATTGTGAGGACCTTGACACAGGACCTTCAAATGAGGACCATCATTTCTGATTGGGAACAAACAGGCACCTCATTCCAGCACCAAACACAGATATCACTTCAAAACCTGAAAAACTCTCATGGAGGTTGGTGGACCTTAATTGGGGAGGACAGGCTTGTAATGGCTGGAGGGGAATAAGTGGAATGGTATCAAACACGTGGTTTCCATGTGTTCCATTTCATTCACTCTGTTCCAGACATTATTATGAGCCGTCCTCCCCTCAGCAGCCTCCTCTGGTATGTACTGTCCTATATGTGAGAGCTCCAACAAGGAATTACAATGTATGTATTTTTAATACCTGCAAATGTCAAATAAACTACTTGAACTCCTTATGAATGTCTGCAGCCGACTAGGCTGTTGGCGTCTGACAAGAGGTGAAAATATTACAGGAATATTCTGCAAATGTTGATGAAGACGTCCCTCAATCCACCCAAAACAACATGCAGGCTTTCCACAAGACTCCCATGAAGTTATAGTGTGACGTTATGAGTTGACGTTAAAGTAACATTCTCAGAACATACTGCACTTGTTTTATACTGTTTTAGATGGATCCTCTGTTTATCATCTTGTTTTATACTGTTTTAGATGTATCCTCTGTTTATCATCTTGTTTTATACTGTTTTAGATGTATCCTCTGTTTATCATCTTTGTTTTATACTGTTTTAGATGGATCCTCTGTTTATCATCTTGTTTTATACTGTTTTAGATGGATCCTCTGTTTATCATCTTGTTTTAGACTGTTTTAGATGGATCCTCTGTTTATCATCTTGTTTTATACTGTTTTAGATGGATCCTCTGTTTATCATCTTGTTTTAGATGGATCCTCTGTTTATCATCTTGTTTTATACTGTTTTAGATGGATCCTCTGTTTATCATCTTGTTTTATACTGTTTTAGATGGATCCTCTGTTTATCATCTTGTTTTATACTGTTTTAGATGGATCCTCTGTTTATCATCCTGTTTTAGACTGTTTTAGATGGATCCTCTGTTTATCATCTTGTTTTATACTGTTTTAGATGGATCCTCTGTTTATCATCTTGTTTTATACTGTTTTAGATGGATCCTCTGTTTATCATCTTGTTTTATACTGTTTTAGATGGATCCTCTGTTTATCATCTTGTTTTATACTGTTTTAGATGGATCCTCTGTTTATCATCTTGTTTTATACTGTTTTAGATGGATCCTCTGTTTATCATCTTGTTTTAGACTGTTTTAGATGGATCCTCTGTTTAAACATTTAAACTCTTACAATAACACCGTTAAAATACCAATGTGATAATTTGTTGTATGTCTTTTACGTTGAAAAACAAATTGTACAATTATATATTATATATGGACAAACGCTCCATAGTTGTACAAGGATAGATTGTACTTTTCATAATAAAACATACTTGAAAACAAGAAAAAAGCCTGTTAATTGTGAAAACTATTTCGTTATTGATTTTACATTGCCTCTGTCAGTCGCAGGTTGACGTTTCTCCTGAATCTTGACCTGGAGGCAGAACTGTGTGATTCCCTCTAGATATGCCAGCTGCAAAGTCAGATTGCCTATTACATGATGGTCCAACACAGTATGGGGGATATTTCCTCTAGATACGCCAGCTGTAAAGTCAAAATTGGCTGTGTTTGAAAAAATAAATAATAATAATAATAATAAAATAATGTTGTTTTATGGTCTTAATTTAAGGTAAGGAAGGATTAGCAGTGTGGTTAGGGTTAAGGTTAGGATTAAAATCAGATTTTATTACTTTGTGCCTTTTACAGGTAGTGACCACTTTGCTGAGCTGCCCCCAGAACAAGATTCATGACAATAAATACCAACCTGCCTCCCAGTCATCCCCTCCTTATCTTTACAAGGCTGCAGAATATACAAGCAAGTGATGTGGGGGTTCTCTCATAACCCTCAGTCCCCAGGTGGGTAGATGGCAGGTTGAATAAAGAGAAGCTAGTGATGTGGGGGTTCTCTCATAACCCTCAGTCCCCAGGTGGGTAGATGGCAGGTTGTATAAAGAGTAGCTAGTGATGTGGGGGTTCTCTCATAACCCTCAGTCCCCAGGTGGGTAGATGGCAGGTTGAATAAAGAGAAGCTAGTGATGTGGGGGTTCTCTCATAACCCTCAGTCCCCAGGTGGGTAGATGGCAGGTTGTATAAAGAGAAGCTAGTGATGTGGGGGTTCTCTCATAACCCTCAGTCCCCAGGTGGGTAGATGGCAGGTTGAATAAAGAGAAGCTAGTGATGTGGGGGTTCTCTCATAACCCTCAGTCCCCAAGTGGGTAGATGGCAGGTTGAATAAAGAGAAGCTAGTGATGTGGGGGTTCTCTCATAACCCTCAGTCCCCAGGTGGGTAGATGACAGGTTGAATAAAGAGAAGCTAGTGATGTGGGGGTTCTCTCATAACCCCCAGTCCCCAGGTGGGTAGATGGCAGGTTGTATAAAGAGAAGCTAGTGATGTGGGGGTTCTCTCATAACCCCCAGTCCCCAGGTGGGTAGATGGCAGGTTGTATAAAGAGAAGCTAGTGATGTGGGGGTTCTCTCATAACCCTCAGTCCCCAGGTGGGTAGATGGCAGGTTGAATAAAGAGAAGCTAGTGATGTGGGGGTTCTCTCATAACCCTCAGTCCCCAGGTGGGTAGATGGCAGGTTGAATAAAGAGAAGCTAGTGATGTGGGGGTTCTCTCATAACCCTCAGTCCCCAGGTGGGTAGATGGCAGGTTGAATAAAGAGAAGCTAGTGATGTGGGTGTTCTCTCATAACCCTCAGTCCCTGGGTGGGTAGATGGCAGGTTGAATAGAGAGAAGCTAGTGATGTGGGGGTTCTCTCATAACCCTCAGTCCCTGGGTGGGTAGATGGCAGGTTGTATAAGGAGAAGCTAGTGATGTGGGGGTTCTCTCATAACCCTCAGTCCCCAGGTGGGTAGATGGCAGGTTGTATAAAGAGAAGCTAGTGATGTGGGGGTTCTCTCATAACCCTCAGTCCCCAGGTGGGTAGATGGCAGGTTGAATAAAGAGAAGCTAGTGATGTGGGGGTTCTCTCATAACCCTCAGTCCCCAGGTGGGTAGATGGCAGGTTGTATAAAGAGAAGCTAGTGATGTGGGGGTTCTCTCATAACCCTCAGTCCCCAGGTGGGTAGATGGCAGGTTGTATAAAGAGAAGCTAGTGATGTGGGGGTTCTCTCATAACCCTCAGTCCCCAGGTGGGTAGATGGCAGGTTGAATAAAGAGAAGCTAGTGATGTGGGGGTTCTCTCATAACCCTCAGTCCCCAGGTGGGTTGATGGCAGGTTGTATAAGGAGAAGCTAGTGATGTGGGGGTTCTCTCATAACCCTCAGTCCCCAGGTGGGTAGATGGCAGGTTGTATAAGGAGAAGCTAGTGATGTGGGGGTTCTCTCATAACCCTCAGTCCCCAGGTGGGTAGATGGCAGGTTGAATAAAGAGAAGCTAGTGATGTGGGGGTACTCTCATAACCCTCAGTCCCCAGGTGGGTAGATGGCAGGTTGAATAAAGAGAAGCTAGTGATGTGGGGGTTCTCTCATAACCCTCAGTCCCCAGGTGGGTAGATGGCAGGTTGAATAAAGAGAAGCTAGTGATGTGGGGGTACTCTCATAACCCTCAGTCCCCAGGTGGGTAGATGGCATCTCATAACCCTCAGTCCCCAGGTGGGTAGATGGCAGGTTGAATAAAGAGAAGCTAGTGATGTGGGGGTTCTCTCATAACCCTCAGTCCCCAGGTGGGTAGATGGCAGGTTGTATAAAGAGAAGCTAGTGATGTGGGGGTTCTCTCATAACCCTCAGTCCCCAGGTGGGTAGATGGCAGGTTGAATAAAGAGAAGCTAGTGATGTGGGGGTTCTCTCATAACCCTCAGTACCCAGGTGGGTAGATAGCAGGTTGAATAAAGAGGAGCTAGTGATGTGGGGGTTCTCTCATAACCCTCAGTCCCCAGGTGGGTAGATGGCAGGTTGTATAAAGAGAAGCTAGTGATGTGGGGGTTCTCTCATAACCCTCAGTCCCCAGGTGGGTAGATGGCAGGTTGAATAAAGAGAAGCTAGTGATGTGGGGGTTCTCTCATAACCATCAGTCCCCAGGTGGGTAGATGGCAGGTTGTATAAAGAGAAGCTAGTGATGTGGGGGTTCTCTCATAACCCTCAGTCCCCAGGTGGGTAGATGGCAGGTTGTATAAAGAGAAGCTAGTGATGTGGGGGTTCTCTCATAACCCTCAGTCCCCAGGTGGGTAGATGGCAGGTTGAATAAAGAGAAAACATTAGGCTACATAAAACAATCCATAAATGTATAATTATTGTGCAATCTACACTAAGTGTACAAAACATTAAGGACTATTTTCCTTCCATGACAAATTGACCAGATGTAACTCAATATTAGGAAGGTATCCTTAATATTTTGTACACTCAGTGGCTCTAACCACTAACCTTACGTAACAGGCAATCCTCTTTTACGGGATTCTCTCTCACAGCTGCTCCAGGACCTCTTGGGTTGAGGAGTCATTCTCTTCTAACCTAATCACAGCTGCTCCAGGGCCTCCTGGGTTGAGGAGTCATTCTCTTCTAACCTAATCACAGCTGCTCCAGGGCCTCCTGGGTGGAGGAGTCATTCTCTTCTAACCTAATCACAGCTGCTCCAGGGCCTCCTGGGTGGAGGAGTCATTCTCTTCTAACCTAATCACAGCTGCTCCAGGGCCTCCTGGGTTGTGGAGTCATTCTCTTCTAACCCAATCACAGCTGCTCCAGGGCCTCCTGGGTTGAGGAGTCATTCTCTTCTAACCTAATCACAGCTGCTCCAGGGCCTCTTGGGTTGAGGAGTCATTCTCTTCTAACCTAATCACAGCTGCTCCAGGGCCTCCTGGGTTGTGGAGTCATTCTCTTCTAACCTAATCACAGCTGCTCCAGGGCCTCCTGGGTTGAGGAGTCATTCTCTTCATCCTAATCACAGCTGCTCCAGGGCCTCCTGGGTTGAGGAGTCATTCTCTTCTAACCTAATCACAGCTGCTCCAGGACCTCCTGGGTTGAGGAGTCATTCTCTTCATTCTAATCACAGCTGCTCCAGGACCTCCTGGGTTGAGGAGTCATTCTCTTCTAACCTAATCACAGCTGCTCCAGGGCCTCTTGGGTTGAGGAGTCATTCTCTTCTAACCTAATCACAGCTGCTCCAGGGCCTCCTGGGTTGAGGAGTCATTCTCTTCTAACCTAATCACAGCTGCTCCAGGACCTCCTGGGTTGAGGAGTCATTCTCTTCATTCTAATCACAAACAAAGACAAGATTCAAACCAATGAACATGATGGTCCAACACAGTAGGTGGGAGATTTCCTCGAGATATGCCAGTCAAAATTGTCTTACAGTTTTTAACAATCGTTAACATCCTTTGTCCTTTCATCTGTAGACACATCTTCAAAACTCTAAACACAACTAGCACAACATGTGTCTTGTTGTGGACCATTAACACAATTCATGTTGTTTTCACAGAATATGCATTCAATTAACACATTTCTAAAACACTTACATTTTCTTTACATACAAGCTTGCCCAATACCAAAATGATGGATCTTTCTCATCTTATTTACAAATGCTTCCACACAGCATTCCAGAAATGAAGACCTGATGTTAATTAAATACAGTATAACACCTCTCCTTCCACACAGCATTCCAGAAATGAAGACCTGGTGTTCATTAAATACAGTATAAAGCCTCTCCTTCCACACAGCATTCCAGAAATGAAGACCTGATGTTCATTAAATACAGTATAAAGCCTCTCCTTCCACACAGCATTCCAGAAATGAAGACCTGGTGTTCATTAAATATAGTATAACACCTCTCCTTCTGCAACAACAGCAGATCAAAGCTGTATTGAAACAACTGATAAGCATTTTTGAATGAACAGATCATTGAAACATTGACAAATATCTGATTTACATTAAGTTGTGTCAAATAGACCAACCACATCTGATTCCAATATCAATCAGAGACATAGCCAGGTGTTGAAGTTCTTTCAGTTACATGGACAGACACAGTACAAAGAGGACTCTTTGGATTGATTTAGTTCAATGTGGATACAGAACAACACAGAGGATTAGAGAGAGAACAAATAATGTCTGGACCAGGGAGAGGAGTAGTTGGACCAGAGAGAGGAGTAGCTGGACCAGAGAGAGGAGTAGTTGGACCAGGGAGAGGAGTAGCTAGACCAGGGAGAGGAGTAGCTGGACCAGGGAGAGGAGTAGTTGGACCAGGGAGAGGAGTAGCTGGACCAGAGAGAGGAGTAGTTGGACCAGGGAGAGGAGTAGATGGACCAGGGAGAGGAGTAGCTGGACCAGGGAGAGGAGTAGCTGGACCAGGGAGAGGAGTAGCTGGACCAGGGAGAGGAGTAGCTGGACCAGGGAGAGGAGTAGTTTGACCAGGGAGAGGAGTAACTAGACCAGGGAGAGGAGTAGCTGGACCAGGGAGAGGAGTAGTTGGACCAGGGAGAGGAGTAACTAGACCAGGGAGAGGAGTAGCTGGACTAGGGAGAGGAGTAGTTGGACCAGGGAGAGGAGTGGCTGGACCAGGGAGAGGAGTAGTTGGACCAGGGAGAGGAGTAGTTGGAGCAGGGAGAGGAGTAGTTGGACCAGGGAGAGGAGTAGATGGACCAGGGAGAGGAGTAGTTGGACCAGGGAGAGGAGTAGCTGGACCAGGGAGAGGAGTAGTTGGACCAGGGAGAGGAGTAGATGGAGCAGGGAGAGGAGTAGTTGGACCAGGGAGAGGAGTAGTTGGACCAGGGAGAGGAGTAACTAGACCAGGGAGAGGAGTAGCTGGACCAGGGAGAGGAGTAGCTGGGACAGGGAGAGGAGTAGTTGGACCAGGGAGAGGAGTAGTTGGAGCAGGGAGAGGAGTAGTTGGACCAGGGAGAGGAGTAGTTGGAGCAGGGAGAGGAGAAGTTGGAGCAGGGAGAGGAGTAGTTGGAACAGGGAGAAGAGTAGTTGGACCAGGGAGAGGAGTAGTTGGACCAGGGAGAGGAGTAACTGGACCAAGGAGAGGAGTGGTTGGACCAGGGAGAGGAGTAGTTGGACCAGGGAGAGGAGTAGATGGAGCAGGGAGAGGAGTAGTTGGACCAGGGAGAGGAGTAGCTGGACCAGGGAGAGGAGTAGTTGGACCAGGGAGAGGAGTAGCTGGAGCAGGGAGAGGAGTAGCTGGACCAGGGAGAGGAGTAGTTGGACCAGGGAGAGGAGTAGCTGGACCAGGGAGAGGAGTAGTTGGACCAGGTAGAGGAGTAGTTGGACCAGGGAGAGGAGGAGCTGGACCAGGGAGAGGAGTAGCTGGACCAGGGAGAGGAGGAGCTGGACCAGGGAGAGGAGTAGCTGGACCAGGGAGAGGAGTAGCTGGACCAGGCAGATGAGTAGCTGGACCAGGCAGAGGAGTAGCTGGACCAGGGAGAGGAGTAGCTGGACCAGGGAGAGGAGTAGTTGGACCAGGGAGAGGAGTAGTTGGACCAGGGAGAGGAGTAGTTGGACCAGAGAGAGGAGTAGTTGGACCAGGGAGAGGAGTAGCTGGACCAGGGAGAGGAGTAGCTGGACCAGGGAGAGGAGTAGTTGGACCAATTTGGAGGTAGAAAGTGTATGATCATCAGCCATATGACCAAATGACCCTCCTGGATGCAGTGGATGCCGGCTGCAGAGACATCTCAGCTGAAGACTGCCAGGGGTGGATAAGGCCTGACAAGCGTTTCTATCCAAGGTGCAGAGACATCTCAGCTGAAGACTGCCAGGGGTGGATAAGGCCTGACAAGCGTTTCTATCCAAGGTGCAGAGACATCTCAGCTGAAGACTGCCAGGAGTGGATAAGGCCTGACAAGTGTTTCTATCCAAGGTGCAGAGACATCTCAGCTGAAGACTGCCAGGGGAGGATAAGACCTGACAAGTGTTTCTATCCAAGGTGCAGAGACATCTCAGCTGAAGACTGCCAGGAGTGGATAAGGCCTGACAAGCGTTTCTATCCAAGGTGGAGAGACATCTCAGCTGAAGACTGCCAGGAGTGGATAAGGCCTGCCAAGCGTTTCTATCCAAGGTGCATAGCGAAAGATGACATACGATGTGATGTGGACGAGAACATGTGGCCAAATGCTGAAGATGGTATAGATTAGAACAGGACTGTGCACGTTTCTGTTTTTTCCCTTCTGTGCCTTATTCGGTGTAATTGTGTTTTATATTACACATCTGGAACCAAAGGTCATGTATGTTAGATGTGTTGTTGAACCAAAGGTCATGTATGTTGGATGTGTTGTTGAACCAAAGGTCATGTATGTTGGATGTGTTGTTGAACCAAAGGTCATGTATGTTGGATGTGTTGTTGAACCAAAGGTCATGTATGTTGGATGTGTTGTTGAACCACAGGTCATATATGTTGGATGTGTTGTTGAACCAAAGGTCATGTATGTTGGATGTGTTGTTGAACCACAGGTCATGTATGTTGGATGTGTTTTTGAACCACAGGTCATGTATGTTGGATGTGTTGTTGAACCAAAGGTCATGTATGTTGGATGTGTTGTTGAACCAAAGGTCATGTATGTTGGATGTGTTGTTGAACCACAGGTCATGTATGTTGGATGTGTTGTTGAACCAAAGGTCATGTGTTGTTGAACCAAAGGTCATGTATGTTGGATGTGTTGTTGAACCAAAGGTCATGTATGTTGGATGTGTTGTTGAACCACAGGTCATGTATGTTGGATGTGTTGTTGAACCAACGGTCATGTATGTTGGATGTGTTGTTGAACCAAAGGTCATGTATGTTGGATGTGTTGTTGAACCAATGGTCATGTATGTTGGATGTGTTGTTGAACCACAGGTCATGTATGTTGGATGTGTTGTTGAACCAAAGGTCATGTATGTTGGATGTGTTGTTGAACCACAGGTCATATATGTTGGATGTGCTGTTGAACCAAAGGTCATGTATGTTGGATGTGTTGTTGAACCACAGGTCATGTATGTTGGATGTGTTGTTGAACCACAGGTCATGTATGTTGGATGTGTTGTTGAACCAAAGGTCATGTATGTTGGATGTGTTGTTGAACCACAGGTCATGTATGTTGGATGTGTTGTTGAACTAAAGATCATGTATGTTGGATGTGTTGTTGAACCAAAGGTCATGTATGTTGGATGTGTTGTTGAACCACAGGTCATGTATGTTGGATGTGTTGTTGAACCAAAGATCATGTATGTTGGATGTGTTGTTGAACCAAAGGTCATGTATGTTGGATGTGTTGTTGAACCAAAGATCATGTATGTTAGATGTGTTGTTGAACCACAGGTTATGTATGTTGGATGTGTTGTTGATCCAAAGGTCATGTATGTTGGATGTGTTGTTGAACCACAGGTCATGTATGTTGGATGTGTTGTTGAACCACAGGTCATGTATGTTGGATGTGTTGTTGATCCAAAGGTCATGTATGTTGGATGTGTTGTTGAACCACAGGTCATGTCTGTTGGATGTGTTGTTGAACCAAAGGTCATGTATGTTGGATGTGTTGTTGAACCACAGGTCATGTATGTTGGATGTGTTGTTGAACCAAAGGTCATGTATGTTGGATGTGTTGTTGAACCACAGGTCATGTATGTTGGATGTGTTGTTGAACCAAAGGTCATGTATGTTGGATGTGTTGTTGAACCAAAGGTCATGTATGTTGGATGTGTTGTTGAACCAAAGGGCATGTATGTTGGATGTGTTGTTGAACCAAAGGTCATGTATGTTGGATGTGTTGTTGAACCAAAGGTCATGTATGTTAGATGTGTTGTTGAACCACAGGTTATGTATGTTGGATGTGTTGTTGAACCAAAGGTCATGTATGTTGGATGTGTTGTTGAACCACAGGTCATGTCTGTTGGATGTGTTGTTGAACCAAAGGTCATGTATGTTGGATGTGTTGTTGAACCACAGGTCATGTATGTTGGATGTGTTGTTGAACCAAAGGTCATGTATGTTGGATGTGTTGTTGAACCAAAGGTCATGTATGTTGGATGTGTTGTTGAACCACAGGTCATGTCTGTTGGATGTGTTGTTGAACCAAAGGTCATGTATGTTGGATGTGTTGTTGAACCACAGGTCATGTATGTTGGATGTGTTGTTGAACCAAAGGTCATGTATGTTAGATGTGTTGTTGAACCAAAGGTCATGTATGTTGGATGTGTTGTTGAACCACAGGTCATGTATGTTGGATGTGTTGTTGAACCACAGGTCATGTATGTTGGATGTGTTGTTGAACCAAAGGTCATGTATGTTGGATGTGTTGTTGAACCAAAGGTCATGTATGTTGGATGTGTTGTTGAACCAAAGGTCATGTATGTTGGATGTGATGTTGAACCAAAGGTCATGTATGTTGGATGTGTTGTTGAACCACATGTCATGTATGTTGGATGTGTTGTTGAACCACAGGTCATGTATGTTGGATGTGTTGTTGAACCAAAGGCCATGTATGTTGGATGTGTTGTTGAACCACATGTCATGTATGTTGGATGTGTTGTTGAACCACAGGTCATGTATGTTGGATGTGTTGTTGAACCAAAGGTCATGTATGTTGGATGTGTTGTTGAACCAAAGGTCATGTATGTTAGATGTGTTGTGGAACCACAGGTCATGTATGTTGGATGTGTTGTTGAACCACAGGTCATGTATGTTGTATGTGTTGTTGAACCACAGGTCATGTATGTTGGATGTGTTGTTGAACCAAAGGTCATGTATGTTGGATGTGTTGTTGAACCAAAGGTCATGTATGTTGGATGTGATGTTGAACCAAAGGTCATGTATGTTGGATGTGTTGTTGAACCAAAGGTCATGTATGTTGGATGTGTTGTTGAACCAAAGGTCATGTATGTTGGATGTGATGTTGATCACTGTCAGTAATTTCATGTTGCTAATAAAGATTTTACTGCTGCAATTCTGTCACTTACTATTTGTTTCTACTGTACATTCTATAAAGTCAAGATGACTCGTTCACTTTTAGATAGTATGTTGCCAAAAATGCACACATTCAACACTCATCCAAAAAATGTAGAGTGGTTTACAGTAAAATGTAGATCGGTTTACAGTAAAATGTAGAGTGGTTTACAGTAAAATGTAGAGTGGTTTACAGTAAAATGTAGAGTGGTTTACAGTGAAAGGAAACTGAATTATGAAAAACAATGGATTTCATATGGTCTATTGTCTGCAGGTAGAACTGAGACATGAAAAGTTATGCAGTTTTTGAAATGACATCAACGGTTAGTATTAGAGAGAGAGAGAGAGACAGTTTTTGCAATGCCATCAACTGTTAGTATTAGAGAGAGAGAGAGAGAGAGACAGTTTTTGCAATGCCATCAACTGTTAGTATTAGAGAGAGAGAGAGAGAGAGAGAGAGACAGTTTTTGCAATGCCATCAACTGTTAGTATTAGAGAGAGAGAGAGAGAGAGAGAGAGACAGTTTTTGCAATGCCATCAACTGTTAGTATTAGAGAGAGAGAGAGAGAGAGACAGTTTTTGCAATGCCATCAACTGTTAGTATTAGAGAGAGAGAGAGAGAGAGACAGTTTTTGCAATGCCATCAACTGTTAGTATTAGAGAGAGAGAGAGAGAGAGACAGTTTTTGCAATGCTATCAACTGTTAGTATTAGAGAGAGAGACAGTTTTTGCAATGCCATCAACGGTTAGTATTAGAGAGAGAGACAGTTTTTGTAATGCCATCAACTGTTAGTATTTTGAAAGTCGGTACTAAAAGTTGGTACTAAAACATAATATTTCTTGGAACTTTTGAGTCAAGGATATGTTTCTGTACATGTCTGGATTATCTAGTTAATTATAAAAATATATAGTTGTTCCATTGGTTGGCTGTGTGTGAGAGAGAGAGAGAGAGAGAGAGAGAATCAGAGAGAAAAAGATGGAGACAGAGAGAGACAAAGAAAGAGGGAATGTGAGAGAGAACAAGCCTGAACCTGAAAAAAAAAATAGTTGAGCAAATGAAAGTAACTTTCGACGACCAAATGATCATTCCAGAATCTGCTTCTGTTGAGAGAGAAATAAAAGGTAAGACAACAATTGTTATGTGTATTCATATAGTTGATGATATTGTTATGTGTATTCATATAGTTGATGATATTGTTATGTGTATTAATATAGTTGATGATATTGTTATGTATATTCATATAGTTGATGATATTGTTATGTGTATTCATATAGTTGATGATATTATTTGTGGACAGAGAGTTATAATAGGTCTACTCTCCTTAAAATGTATTTGATGTAAATTAGATACGGGGGGGTGAATTTGTTCCGTTCCCATCTGTGTTCCCCAGGGTGATCTCCTACTGTATCATAGGTCTCTAGACTTGTCTTCTCTAACAGGCTTAAAACACAACAAGCAACAAACAAACATTTTCTCTTCTAATCTACTGTTAATGCTTTTCACTCAGGAAGGTTTGTTGTGTGACAGAGAGACAAACAAATATTTTGAAAAGCCTAACAACAAAGTTTACTTCCTCAACACAGGTTGTGCCCACCTTAGTAAAAGGTTTGGCGACGGAAACCGTTTATGTCACGTTGTACAGCGTTTGGAGTTAACGGTTTATGCAACATTTTAAACTATTGGCTGTGGAGAAAACTTTTGAACATGACCCAGGTACTATCATATAACTCGGCATGTTGATACCTGCCTGATGCTGAAACCTGATTGTAGCCTGAAGGGTATACTATGATGCAAGCTAGATATACTGGTTTTCTAAAGCTAGCCAGATTCAGTTAGCTTCATGTTCCAGCTCAGGCCTCATCCATCAGAATATACAGAGCGCTAGCCAGATTCAGTTAGCTTCACGTTACAGCTCAGGCCTCATCCATCAGAATATACAGAGTGTTAGCCAGGTTCAGTTAGCTTCACATTCCAGCTCAGGCCTCATCCATCAGAATATACAGAGCGCTAGCCAGGTTCAGTTAGCTTCACATTCCAGCTCAGGCCTCATCCATCAGAATATACAGAGCGCTAGCCAGGTTCAGTTAGCTTCACATTCCAGCTCAGGCTTCATCCATCAGAATATACAGAGAGCTAGCCAGGTTCAGTTAGCGTCACATTCCAGCTCAGGCCTCATCCATCAGAATATACAGAGCGCTAGTCATCAGGAAGTCCAGAGAGGACATATTAATACAATTTTACAAAAATAATAATTCCTTCATTATTTCGAGATCACAACTCATTTTTCTCAGGATCATTACATAGTAAAAGTTGTTTTGATGAGATCACAAGATAATGTGTTTTTTTGTTTGTTTTTAGTGTTGTTTGTAACTTTAAAAAAAAACTTATTTCGTACATAATGTTGCTGCTACCGTCTCTTATCAGCGAAAATAACTTCTGGACATCAGAACATTTCCCTGTATATCATTATTTTATTTACTGCTGCTCTTTAACTACTTGTTACTTTTATTTCTTATTCTTATTCATATTTTGTAAACTATATTGTTTGTTAGGGGTTTGTAAGTCAGCATTTCACTGTAAGGTCTACACCTGTTGTATTCAGCACATGTGAATAATACAATTTGATTTGATTTGATTTGTTCATTTTCTCATGATCACAACATATATATTGTTGTTGCTGAGAACATGAGATAAACTGTATAATTAGGAGAGGACATATTGATGATAGAGTGACAGCATGGCTGACAGAGCCCACGGTGGATCAGTGCATATATTTTTATTGATTGCTAAACTAAGGGATGGTACATTTCGTGAAGACATCATGCTTCATTTATGTTTGGAGCTCATTGTCAGTTGAGGCAGCTAAGCCCTCGTGGGGCATACTAGTTAGCTATGTAGTCTTCTTATCTATTTTGGTTGTTAGCTAGCTAGCTAGTTAGCTATGTAGTCTTCTTATCTATGTTGGTTGTTAGCTAGCTAGCTAGTTAGCTATGTAGTCTTCTTATCTATGTTGGTTGTCAGCTAGCTAGCTAGTTAGCAATGTAGTCTTTCTGTGATGGTTGTCAGCTAGCTAGCTAGTTAGCTATGTAGTCTTCTTATCTATGTTGGTTGTCAGCTAGCTAGCTAGTTAGCTATGTAGTCTTTCTGTGATGGTTGTCAGCTAGTTAGCTATGTAGTCTTCTTATCTATGTTGGTTGTTAGCTAGCTAGCTAGTTAGCTATGTAGTCTTCTTATCTATGTTGGTTGTTAGCTAGCTAGCTAGTTAGCTATGTAGTCTTCTTATCTATGTTGGTTGTTAGCTTGCATAACTGATATGTGTATAATTGTAAGGGACACTTCATTATTTATGGATAATATTTACATGTACAGAGTGGGTGAGCTCCATTCCTGACAGGCTGATCAGATTCAATCAGGATGCTGCCTAGTTGGCTGTTTCTTAGGTAAAGCTCCATGCAGGCAGACTAGCTGTCGGTGCTTTATAGGCTGATGCATATAATCCAGAGTGGATGAGCTCTAATCCTGACAGGCTGATCAGATTGAATAGCAGCCTCAGAGGATGCTGCCTTGTAGGCTGTTTCATATGTAAGATTCCTAGCAGACAGACTACAGGAAGTATCTTAATTTATCAGCCTCTGAAGAAGTGACATTTTGTTTGGAGTGGACATGGACTGGAGGATCACACAGAACGACTGGAGGAGCTCGAGAAAGAAATGTCGCTCCAGAGCAGGGCATCATTTAAAGAAGTGATAACGGGGGGGGGGGGGCATTAATTGTAGCGGAGGATCAGTTGAAACTGAAGCTTCCCGGGGTCTGTGACTTCCGTCGTTTGGTGAGACGCAGATCTGTTAGAGAGCGTGGGGGAACGGAGAAGACATTGTCTGTGTTACTGAGTTTTGATGTCTTTTCCCGACAAGGTCAAGTTAGGACTTGTTAGTTTTCCTGTGGGAGGTTTTGTTCTGCACGTACTATGCTGTTTTAGGTGCCAAGTTTATGGGCATGTTGCAGCAGTGTACAGGAGGGAGATGCCTAGATATGAGAAGTGTACAGGAGGGAGATGCCTAGATATGAGAAGTGTACAGGAGGGAGATGCCTAGATATGAGAAGTGTACAGGAGGGAGATGCCTAGATATGAGAAGTGTGCAGGAGGGCATGAGACGAAGGAATGTGTAGTATCGGTTGAGAGACTTGTGTGTTAGTTTTGGGGGTGATCATGGGGCTGGAGATCGGAGGTGTCTGTTGAGAGACTTGTGTGTTAGTTGTGGGGGTGATCATGGGGCTGGAGATTGGAGGTGTCTGTTGAGAGACTTGTGTGTTAGTTTTGGGGGTGATCATGGGGCTGGAGATCAGAGGTGTCTGTTGAGAGACTTGTGTGTTAGTTTTGGGGGTGATCATGGGGCTGGAGATCAGAGGTGTCTGCTGAGAGAAAGGCAGGTTGAGGTTGCCAGGGTTACAGTAGTACAGAAGGTGTCGTATGATGAAGCAGTGAAGAGAGTAGTAGAGGAAGATGGGTACAGGGTGAGGGATCCTGAGAGGATCCCTGTGACTAGGCCGACTGAAATTGTGTTTTATTATTATTACACATTTGGAACCAAAAGCCATGTATGTTGGATTTGTCATTGATCTCTGGCAGCAATTTCATGTTGCTAATAAAGCTTTTACTGCAGCAATTCTGTCATTTACAAAAAAATTCTACAGTACATTATATAAAGTAAAGATGACTCATTCACTTTTAGATAGTATTGTCACGAACAGGCTCGAAGTTCGTAACAAAAAGGGAGACAACGTGGAGATAAGGAGTAACAAAAATATATTTATTAACTGAAATAACCTAAATACAATTAACAATGGTGTGTGTAGTCAGTAATGAGTAGTGTACGTGAGTGTTTGCGTGCATAAATGTGATAATGAGGGGTGTTGAAAGTTGCCAAAGCAAACAAACAAAACGGCCACAAAATTACAACAAACTCTAACAGTGTGTCTGCATGGAGAGAGTCTCCTCCATGAATGGGGAAGAGGTGTATTTTTCCCGGGACACACCCGAGCCCAGGTGTCCCATTTCGCTGACAACACTCCCGGCTCCGCCCACCGGCATCCTAATAAGGAAAACAAGAGCAAAGAGAGAATACGGCAGACAGAGTGGGAGGGTCGTCACAGTATGTTGACAAAGATGCTCACATTCGACACTCAACCCAAAAATGTAGAGTGGTTTACAGTAAAATGTAGAGTGTTTTACAGTAAAATGTAGAGTGGTTTACAGTAAAATGTAGAGTGTTTTACAGTAAAATGTAGAGTGGTTTACAGTAAAATGTAGAGTGGTTTACAGTAAAATGTAGAGTGTTTTACAGTAAAATGTAGAGTGGTTTACAGTGAAAGGAAACTGAATTATGAAAAACAATACATTTCATATTGTCTATTGTCTGCAGGTAGAACTGAGACATGAACAGTTATGCAGTTTTTGTAATGACATCAACTGTTAGTATTTTGGAAGTCGAAATAAAAGTTATATTTCTTCAAACTTTTGAGTCAAGGATATGTTTCTGTACCTGTCTGTATTATTTAGTTAATAATTATTAGATTTTTTCCCCCCATTGTTTGGCTGTGAGAGAGAGAGAGTCAGAGAGAAAGAGCTAGAGGCAGAGAGACAAAGAGAGAGAGAGTCAGAGAGAAAGAGCTAGAGACAGAGGGAGACAAAGAGAGACAAAGAGAGAGGGTGTGTGAGAGAGAACAAGCCTGAACCTGAAGAAAAAAATGTTGAGCAAATGAAAGTAACTTTCTACGACCAAATGATCATTCCAGAATCTGTTTCTATTGAGAGAGAAATAAAAGGTAAGACAACGATTGTTATGTGTATTCATATAGTTGATGATATTGTTATGTGTATTCATATAGTTGATGATATTGTTATGTGTATTCATATAGTTGATGATATTGTTATGTGTATTCATATAGTTGATGATATTGTTATGTGTATTCATATAGTTGATGATATTGTTATGTGTATTAATATAGTTGATGATATTGTTATGTGTATTAATATAGTTGATGATATTGTTATGTGTATTCATATAGTTGATGATATTGTTATGTGTATTCATATAGTTGATGATATTGTTATGTGAATTCATATAGTTGATGATATTGTTATGTGTATTCATATAGTTGATGATATTGTTATGTGTATTCATATAGTTGATGATATTGTTATGTGTATTCATATAGTTGATAATATTGTTATGTGTATTCATATAGTTGATGATATTGTTATGTGTATTCATATAGTTGATGATATTGTTATGTGTATTCATATAGTTGATGATATTGTTATGTGTATTAATATAGTTGATGATAGTGTTATGTTTATTAATATAGTTGATGATATTGTTATGTGTATTCATATAGTTGATGATATTGTTATGTGTATTGTCGTGGAAATGTCCTGTATTACCAAATCATGAGAGAGCAAACCACACACAAGTCAGAGTATATTATAAAGTCCATCTTTAATTATATATGAGCTTCACCATAGCCCTGTGACTCTCAGATCAATTCAGTGTCTATAAATGAATTCTCTGATAGTGTCAACATAATGGCAACTGAGATCCTTTATAGCAAAGATCCACCCCCTAGTTG
The DNA here is from genome assembly GCF_016432855.1 of Salvelinus namaycush. Classification (NCBI taxonomy): domain Eukaryota; kingdom Metazoa; phylum Chordata; class Actinopteri; order Salmoniformes; family Salmonidae; genus Salvelinus; species Salvelinus namaycush. Next base: position 84,976 of record NW_024060453.1, on the reverse strand, counting down.
ACATGACAAACCACAGGTCTTAGGAACATTACACAAAGGAAGACTTTACTTCAGAGAGGAGTATCCCATAGCCAGACAGCATTAGCTATAAATTATTGTTCAGTTTGCTCTCCTAAAACGAGGTTCTACCTCTCGTTCTTGGTACCACTTAGGACCAAAACATTACCTCATCCAATGGCATATATCAATTGTCAATTTTAGATACCCCCATATCAAATACAACCCCTCCTGGACCAGATCACGGAGAGGAGTGACTGGCACACAGACATTATGGAGCCAAGTAACTGGTTCCCCATTAATCACACCATCCCTTCACATGGAATAGTTACAGACACATTCACAGATAAGACAAACCTGACCTCTCCCCTCTCTGGGTCCCAACTAACTGGTTCCCCATTAATCACACCATCCCTTCACATGGAATAGTTACAGACACATTCACAGATAAGACAAACCTGACCTCTCCCCTCTCTGGGCCCCAACTAACTGGTTCCCCATTAATCACACCATCCCTTCACATGGAATAGTTACAGACACATTCACAGATAAGACAAACCTGACCTCTCCCCTCTCTGGGCCCCAACTAACTGGTTCCCCATTAATCACACCATCCCTTCACATGGAATAGTTACAGACACATTCACAGATAAGACAAACCTGACCTCTCCCCTCTCTGGGCCCCAACTAACTGGTTCCCCATTAATCACACCATCCCTTCACATGGAATAGTTACAGACACATTCACAGATAAGACAAACCTGACCTCTCCCCTCTCTGGGCCCCAACTAACTTTTCCCACATAAGCATACTTATGAACTTATTATATATCTTATTTATCAATGTTACCTAAAGAATTCTGATTCTGCCACAACATTATTCATATAGTTGATGATATTATTTGTGGAGTGTTATAATAGGCTAACATTCTTTAAAATGTATTTGATGTAAATTAGATGCGGAGGTGAATTCGTTCTGTGCCCATCTGTGTTCCCCAGGGTGATCTCCTACTGTATCATAGGTCTATAGACTTGTCTTCTCTAACAGGCTTAAAACACAACAAGCAACAAACAAACATTTTCTCTTTCTAATCTACTGTTAATGCTTTTCACTCAGGAAGGTTTGTTGTGTGACAGAGAGACAAACAAATATTTAGAAAAGCCTAACAACAAAGTATACTTCCTCAACACAGGTTGTGCCCACCTTAGTAAAAGGTTTGGCAACGGAAACCGTTTAGTCCACGTTGTACAGCGTTTGGAGTTAACGGTTTATGCAACATTTTAAACTATTGGCTGTAGAGTAAACTATTGAATATGACCCAGGTAATATCATATAACTCGGCATGTTGATACCTGATGCTGAAACCTGAACGTAGCCTGAGGGGTGTACTATGATGCAAGCTAGATATACTGGTTTTCTAAAGTTAGACAGATTCAGTTAGCTTCACGTTACAGCTCAGGCCTCATCCATCAGAATATACAGAGCGCTAGCCAGCTTCAGTTAGCTTCACATTCCAGCTCAGGCCTCATCCATCAGAATATACAGAGTGTTAGTCATCAGGAAGGTGCTCTCTCAGCAGAACGGAAAATATCTCAATGACTTGACATGTTCTGGTTGCGAATTCAGGCTACAAGGTTAGAATCCTGACAGGGATTATTGTAAAGTGTGTAGATAAATGAAATGTATGTTGTAATGTTAGTATAGTGAAGTAAAACACTCCTAACAGTAGATAAATTAAATGTATGGTGTAATGTTAGTATAGTGAAGTAAAACACTCCTAACAGTAGATAAATTAAATGTATGGTGTAATGTTAGTATAGTGAAGTAAAACACTCCTAACAGTCTATTTCTACTGAGACAGGTTGGTGTCAGTTTAATCAAACAACATGGAGCTGACTGGACGTGAAGTCATAATTCAATATGTCAATATTCATACATTATATCAATATGTCAATATTCATACATTATATTATACTTTCCCCCTTCTGATGACCAGGTGGCGAATCGCATCTCTGCATGTCTGGCAGACATATCAGTGTGGATGACGGATCACCACCTCAAGCTGAACCTCGGCAAGACGGAGCTGCTCTTCCTCCCGGGGAAGGACTGCCCGTTCCATGATCTCGCCATCACGGTTGACAACTCCATTGTGTCCTCCTCCCAGAGCGCTAAGAACCTTGGCGTGATCCTGGACAACACCCTGTCGTTCTCAACCAACATCAAGGCGGTGGCCCGTTCCTGTAGGTTCATGCTCTACAACATTCGCAGAGTACGACCCTGCCTCACACAGGAAGCGGCGCAGGTCCTAATCCAGGCACTTGTCATCTCCCGTCTGGATTACTGCAACTCGCTGTTGGCTGGGCTCCCTGCCTGTGCCATTAAACCCCTACAACTCATCCAGAACGCCGCAGCCCGTCTGGTGTTCAACCTTCCCAAGTTCTCTCACGTCACCCCGCTCCTCCGCTCTCTCCACTGGCTTCCAGTTGAAGCTCGCATCCGCTACAAGACCATGGTGCTTGCCTACGGAGCTGTGAGGGGAACGGCACCTCAGTACCTTCAGGCTCTGATCAGGCCCTACACCCAAACAAGGGCACTGCGTTCATCCACCTGTGGCCTGCTCGCCTCCCTACCACTGAGGAAGTACAGTTCCCGCTCAGCCCAGTCAAAACTGTTCGCTGCTCTGGCCCCCCAATGGTGGAACAAACTCCCTCACGACGCCAGGACAGCGGAGTCAATCACCACCTTCCGGAGACACCTGAAACCCCACCTCTTTAAGGAATACCTAGGATAGGATAAAGTAATCCTTCTCACCCCCCCCTTAAAAGATTTAGATGCACTATTGTAAAGTGGCCGTTCCACTGGATGTCATAAGGTGAATGCACCAATTTGTAAGTCGCTCTGGATAAGAGCGTCTGCTAAATGACTTAAATGTAATGTAAATGTAAATGTAAAATTATAGTTATAAATTTAACATTTCAAATGATAATGTTATTATACAGTTAATATACAGTACAGTTGATATACAGTTTATATACAGTTGATATACAGTACAGTGGCTATACAGTTGATATACAGTACAGTGGCTATACAGTACAGTGGCTATACAGTACAGTGGATATACAGTCCAGTGGATATACAGTGGATATACAGTACAGTGGATATACAGTTGATATACAGTACAGTGGATATACAGTTGATATACAGTACAGTGGATATACAGTTGATATACAGTTGATATACAGTACAGTGGATATACAGTTGATATACAGTACAGTGGATATACAGTTGATATACAGTACAGTTGATATACAGTACAGTGGATATACAGTTGATATACAGTACAGTGGATATACAGTGGATATACAGTACAGTGGATATACAGTTGATATACAGTACAGTGGATATACAGTTGATATACAGTACAGTGGATATACAGTTGATATACAGTACAGTGGATATACAGTTGATATACAGTACAGTGGATATACAGTGGATATACAGTACAGTGGATATACAGTTGATATACAGTACAGTGGATATACAGTTGATATACAGTACAGTGGATATACAGTTGATATACAGTACAGTGGATATACAGTTGATATACAGTACAGTGGATATACAGTACAGTGGATATACAGTGGATATACAGTACAGTGGATATACAGTTGATATACAGTACAGTGGATATACAGTTGATATACAGTACAGTGGATATACAGTTGATATACAGTACAGTGGATATACAGTTGATATACAGTACAGTGGATATACAGTGGATATACAGTACAGTGGCTATACAGTACAGTGGATATACAGTTGATATACAGTACAGTGGATATACAGTTGATATACAGTACAGTCGATATACAGTTGATATACAGTACAGTGGATATACAGTTGATATACAGTACAGTGCATATACAGTTGATATACAGTACAGTGGATATACAGTTGATATACAGTACAGTGGGTATACAGTTGATATACAGTACAGTGGCTATACAGTTGATATACAGTACAGTGGATATACAGTTGATATACAGTTGATATACAGTACAGTGAATATACAGTTGATATACAGTACAGTGGATATACAGTTGATATACAGTACAGTGGATATACAGTTGATAAACAGTGGATGTCCACATTTACCGTAAACTAAAACATGTAGTGTACAGCATAGTCCTTTAGTCTCTATGGGCCAGATGGCCAGTTGGTGAGGGCCACAGCATAGTCCTTTAGTCTCTATGGGCCAGGTGGCCAGTTGGTGAGGGCCACAGAATAGTCCTTTAGTCTCTATGGGCCAGATGGCCAGTTGGTGAGGGCCACAGCATAGTCCTTTAGTCTCTATGGGCCAGATGGCCAGCTGGTGAGGGCCACAGCATAGTCCTTTAGTCTCTATGGGCCAGATGGCCAGTTGGTGAGGGTCACAGAATAGTCCTTTAGTCTCTATGGGTCAGATGGCCAGTTTGTAAGGGCCACAGCATAGTCCTTTAGTCTCTATGGGCCAGATGGCCAGCTGGTGAGGGCCACAGCATAGTCCTTTAGTCTCTATGGGCCAGATGGCCAGTTGGTGAGGGCCACAGCATAGTCCTTTAGACTCTATGGGCCAGATGGCCAGTTGGTAAGGGCCACAGCATAGTCCTTTAGTCTCTATGGGCCAGATGGCCAGTTGGTGAGGGCCATAGTATTCTGTAAGGCATTTAAACTATACAGAAAACAACTATCCACAAAACCCAAACGAAAAAGGACATCTTATATATGATCCCCAATCAGAGACAACGATAGACTCTGATTGGGAACCACACCAACATAGAAATAAAGAAACTAGAATGCCCACCCTAGTCACACGTGACAAAAAAAGTTTTCTGAAGATGATAAATTTCACTTTTCTATTTAAAACTTGTTCATTAATTATAATGTACATAATAATGCAAATGTCCTGTTGCTGCAAGATTATACTCCTGCTGTAGCAAACTGGTTCAAATTAAGATCCAACATCTGTAGCAATATACCTCTCTCTAATGTATATGACTATATCAGGATATATATACCTCTCTCTAATGTATATGACTATATCAGGATATATATACCTCTCTCTAATGTATATGGCTCTATCAGGATATATATACCTCTCTCTAATGTATATGGCTCTATCAGGATATATATACCTCTCTCTAATGGCTCTATCAGGATATATATAACTCTCTCTAATGTATATGACTATATCAGGATATATATACCTCTCTCTAATGTATATGGCTCTATCAGGATATATATACCTCTCTCTAATGGCTCTATCAGGATATATATAACTCTCTCTAATGTATATGACTATATCAGGATATATATACCTCTCTCTAATGTATATGGCTCTATCAGGATATATATACCTCTCTCTAATGTATATGACTATATCAGGATATATATACCTCTCTCTAATGTATATGGCTCTATCAGGATATATATACCTCTCTCTAATGTATATGGCTCTATCAGGATATATATACCTCTCTCTAATGTATATGGCTCTATCAGGATATATATACCTCTCTCTAATGACTATATCAGGATATATATACCTCTCTCTAATGTATATGGCTCTATCAGGATATATATACCTCTCTCTAATGGCTCTATCAGGATATATATAACTCTCTCTAATGTATATGACTATATCAGGATATATATACCTCTCTCTAATGTATATGGCTCTATCAGGATATATATACCTCTCTCTAATGGCTCTATCAGGATATATATAACTCTCTCTAATGTATATGACTATATCAGGATATATATACCTCTCTCTAATGTATATGACTATATCAGGATATATATACCTCTCTAATGTATATGGCTCTATCAGGATATATATACCTCTCTCTAATGTATATGACTATATCAGGATATATATACCTCTCTCTAATGTATATGACTATCAGGATTCACTTTTGACCGTTTGACATCTTTTATTTACTGTTGTTTAGGCTGGTTGAATGAGTTGTCTATGAAAGCTACTTCATCTGCCAGAAAACAGGCGGCTGCACCAGTGACTGTAAGTTATGTGATTTCCTCATATGAAATTAAAAGTATGTTTGTAGCCTACGCAGTTACAAAATGGCTGTTGAAACTGTAACACATATTTCTCGGTAACATTAAATAATTGTGTTGGAATGTAGGAAAGACAGGCAGACTCTCGTACTGTAGGTCTAGGCTACCTACCAACTATTATCAGGTTAGGTCGACCTCAGACATTCAATAGTCAGAGTAGGTTGGAGCTATGATCACTTATCATGCTGACAAACCTGATGGTCTCTGTCAACTGATCTGAACAGGTTTAGACTGGTCATCTATGATATGTAGGTTATATACAGTACATTCTCTGTCCTGCTACTGGTAGGACTATAACATTATGTGAACTGATCTGAACAGGTTTAGACTGGTCATCTATGATATGTAGGCTATAGGCTATCTGCATATCACTAACAAACCACTACTATACATTATAACCTAGCCTACTTTACATAATATAACATCTACATATCACTAACAACCCACTACTATACATTATAACCTAGTCTACTTTACATAATATAACATCTACATATCACTAACAACCCACTACTATACATTATAACCTAGTCTACTTTACATAATATAACATCTACATATCACTAACAACCCTCTACTATATATTATAACCTAGTCTACTTTACATAATATAACATCTACATATCACTAACAACCCACTACTATACATTATAACCTAGTCTACTTTACATAATATAACATCTACATATCACTAACAACCACTACTATACATTATAACCTAGTCTACTTTACATAATATAACATATCACTAACAACCCACTACTATACATTATAACCTAGTCTACTTTACATAATATAACATATACATATCACTAACAACCCACTACTATACATTATAACCTAGTCTACTTTACATAATATAAAATCTCTTACTTGTTGCAAATAAACTTTCTGAATGGATCAAAGATTTCCCCCTCAGATCCATCATGTCCGTTTTAGCCCTTCTGTCTACATTCTCAGATACGTTTAGAAAATAACAGATTGTAAGACGATAAAAAGCCTACTGTTAATTAATAAAAACAAGTGTTAGACATGGCCTTGTGTTGCTGTACTGTCTATAACTACCTTAACAAACAGTGACTTATTATTATTATTATTGTTGTTGCTGTACTGTCTATAACTACCTTAACAAACAGTGACTTATTATTATTATTATTGTTGTTGCTGTACTGTCTATAACTACCTTAACAAACAGTGACTTATTATTATTATTATTATTATTGTTGCTGTTGTACTGTCTATAACTACCTTAACAAACAGTGACTTATTATTATTATTATTATTATTGTTGCTGTACTGTCTATAACTACCTTAACAAACAGTGACTTATTATTATTATTGACAGTTACCATGGAGATGAAATGTCAACTACATGTTCATGTGATGCATTAAATCAACCGACTGTTTCTATGTCTGTTAGTAAATGTTTTATAAGCGATCATTAATAAATGAGAACAATTGACATTCAAGAATTAGTTGTCACTGTGTTAACCACAATCAACATGCTGGATCTCTGTTTAGGGGTCAGTGCTCTAAAATGAGTCTCTCTGGGGAGAGAGAGGGGGACCCTGCCTCTAAAATGAGTCTCTCTGGGGAGAGAGAGGAGGGGGGCCCTGCCTCTAAAATGAGTCTCTCTGGGGAGAGAGAGGAGGGGGACCCTGCCTCTAAAATGAGTCTCTCTGGGGAGAGAGAGGAGGGGGGCCCTGCCTCTAAAATGAGACTCTCTGGGGAACATGACACCAAAGCTAAGAGGTAAGATGACAATTTTATGAACAATTTATTAAGTTAATATCCAAAATAAATACCTATCTTAAGATGAATGCACTTACTGTAAATCACTCTGGATAAGAGCATCTGCTAAATCAGGGGTTCTCAATCCGGGGTCTGTGGAGGTACTGCAGGGGTTCTCAATCCGGGGTCTGAGGAGGTACTGCAGGGGTTCTCAATTCGGGGTCTGTGGAGGTACTGCAGGGGTTCTCAATCCGGGGTCTGTGGAGGTACTGCAGGGGTTCTCAATCCGGGGTCTGTGGAGGTACTGCAGGGGTTCTCAATCCGGGGTCTGTGGAGGTACAGCAGGGGTTCTCAATCCGGGGTCTGTGGAGGTACTGCAGGGGTTCTCAATCCGGGGTCTGTGGAGGTACTGCAGGGGTTCTCAATCCGGGGTCTGTGGAGGTACTGCAGGGGTTCTCAATCCGGGGTCTGTGGAGGTACTGCAGGGGTTCTCAATCCGGGGTCTGTGGAGGTACTGCAGGGGTTCTCAATCCGGGGTCTGTGGAGGTACTGCAGGGGTTCTCAATCCGGGGTCTGTGGAGGTACTGCAGGGGTTCTCAATCCGGGGTCTGTGGAGGTACTGCAGGGGTTCTGAATCCGGGGTCTGTGGAGGTACTGCAGGGGTTCTCAATCCGGGGTCTGTGGAGGTACTGCAGGGGTTCTCAATCCGGGGTCTGTGGAGGTACTGCAGGGGTTCTCAATCCGGGGTCTGTGGAGGTACTGCAGGGGTTCTCAATCCGGGGTCTGTGGAGGTACTGCAGGGGTTCTGTACTCGTTGCAATGGAAGACATTTGATAGAATTTTCACATGACACGACCACTTTGCCTACTCTTAATTATTGCCTAATATAATGGAATGCATATTGTTTTAACCAATTCTGATGGTTGTTACAAGCAGAATTTTGACAATATTACCGTTATATCAACACACTCTTCACACCCGTTTAACAACTCTAAATATCTTTGGCATAGTAGCATCAAGTCCATCCCCAATAATGTTGCCTACAACGTTGCATACAATGTTCATATTCATCTAACACATATTACACCCTAGATGCCTTCAATTGCCCAATTTATAGCCATGCCCAATTTAGGATTATTATTTAACAACGTGATGTTGCGCTCCAAAGGGAGAACTTGAAATAACATGATGTAGATAATTAAATCATCAAAAGAAACACTCTTAGAAAAGAAGGTTCCTTATAGAACCAAAAAGGCTTCTATCACCTCCTTAATATATGGAACCACTAAAAGTTAAATATATATATTTGGGTTCAGTGAAGAAGAACCTCTAGAGTTCTGATCAACGAAAGGTGAATGTTTTGAGGATGTAGCAGGCCTCCAGTGGTCAGATCAATTCCGCCTGTTTTTTCCAGCGCCCGGACCCGGGATTCAAACCAGCCACCTTTCAGCCCCAGGTCCAACTCCTGCCACAGCTCCAACTCCTTAGCCGCTGGGTGAAAACCTGAGTTAATCTTCAGAAATAAACATGAGTTAATCTGCCAAAATTAAGACAAAATGCTTGAGAGACATACATGGTATCACTTGTTATACATAAATATTATACATAAATCATTGTCAAAAGCACAAGACACACTGCTGCATGTAGGTCTATATTATTTATGGATTGATCATATAGAAATATCAAAACATTTTTTTAACTACTACAAAGCAATTACATGTGGCTCAGGAACCACTGACTCACTGCATTATTCTATAGTATTATCAAGACACCTGCTGTGAACTCTTAACTACTTAGGACAGCTCACGAGGTGTCCTAAATATCTGCCGACTAGGTGGGACTAGAGACTTCATGCATAGTTTTAATTTATACCCATAAGTGTAAAATGTCTTTATTCTCAGCACTTATACAACCAATTTTCTACTCTGAGACACTTTGGCGATATGGACCCAGATCTCAACATATTGTTATAAAAAAACATAGAATGTTTGTTTAACATAATAATAAAAAATGAATATTACTAATGTAACCCGCTGTAAAGACTGGGTTTAGTTGATTGTGTTGCACTGCTCATGTCCGTGTTCTGGAACTGCCCGCGTCCCCGTACAGAACTGTCCGCGTCCCCGTACAGAACTGTCCGCGTCCCCGTACAGAACTGTCCGCGTCCCCGTACAGAACTGTCAGCGTCCCCGTACAGAACTGTCAGCGTCCCCGTACAGAACTGTCCGCGTCCCCGTACAGAACTGTCCGCGTCCCCGTACAGAACTGTCAGCGTCCCCGTACAGAACTGTCCGCGTCCCCGTACAGAACTGTCAGCGTCCCCGTACAGAACTGTCAGCGTCCCCGTACAGAACTGTCCGCGTCCCCGTACAGAACTGTCCGCGTCCCCGTACAGAACTGTCAGCGTCCCCGTACAGAACTGTCCGCGTCCCCGTACAGAACTGTCAGCGTCCCCGTACAGAACTGTCCGCGTCCACGTACAGAACTGTCCGCGTCCCCGTACAGAACTGTCCGCGTCCACGTACAGAACTGTCCGCGTCCACGTACAGAACTGTCCGCGTCCACGTTCGGTGTGGCGCCAAGCATATTGTCCAGTTATACACGCAGAGTTGGCTGAGGTGATCTTGGTGAATAAAATCCCGTGGAGGGCTTCTCCCTCTCTCGTTGACGGATGCTGGCTACCTCTGTCTGGTTCTCCTCTCTTCACTAGATGGACAGTAACTTTAGTGTTTAACCCCTCTGTGTCCAAGGACCAATCTTTTGAATATTATTTTCAGGGCGCCTCAACAGCAGGTATTGAACCCCGGGTAAATAATCACTAGTCAGAACCTCAACTTTAGTATACATTCATTATAAAAAACATCTTAATATCTGATATTGTGAGTAAACAACCTCGAGAGTGCGTCTTCAATAAATTACATCATTCAACCCTCCCAGGTATTGAACACCGGGTAAATAATCACTAGTCAGACCCTCAACCTTAGTAAATTTACCTCAACATGTCACCGGAGAAGGCAGAGTAACGACACCAGCCTTTTAGCGGGGCTGACTACAACGCTCGCGTCGCTAAATTAATTTCGTTATTAAAAATGACACACTGCTTGCGCGCGCCAACGTCTAGAAGTCAGTTCTATTTGTGACGCAGTTCGCGCTGCATCTCCTCATTGGTTTATAGAAGCAGGTACCCACGTGCCATCTCCTCATTGGTTTATAGAAGCAGGTACCCACGTGCCATCTCCTCATTTAGCAAAAAAACATAACTTAACATAAACATAACTTCTTTAAACAATAAATACTAATTTACGAACATTTCTGAAAATTTCTGAACATGAATATATAGCTTTTTGGAATGAAACTCTTCTTATGTTTCCCCATCTGAGCTCAGAGTAGATGAGAGATGTAATGTTTGTCTCTGTTGTGTTGAAGCCCAATCAAGCGGAAGAGACCAGCCTCCCCTGTACCCAGCTGTGTGTCCATGAAGAGTGACAGGTCTATGAGACATCCTATAAGGTTTAGAGAGGGAGACTTTTCTACTGAACAAAGGTAAGAAGAACTCATGGGTCATGGTCAGTGAGTTAAACAACACTGTCTCTAGTCATTTCTCCTCTCCCATTTTCCCATTTATTGTTGTTGTTTTCGTAACCCATAGGCTAATCCTTTGTCCATTTTCATAGTCCTAAAACAATATTGAACAAACACAACATTCCCTCCCTGTGTGTATGTTTGTGTGTGTGTGTGTGTGTGTGTGTGTGTGTGTGTGTGTGTGTGTGTGTGTGTGTGTGTGTGTGTGTGTGTGTGTGTGTGTGTGGTGTGTGGTGTGTGTGTGTGTTTGTGTGTGTGTGATGAGGTGAGGTGAGGTGATGTAATCTTGTTGTCACTCCCTGGATGAGGAGATGTAATCTCATGTTTTGTCCACAGAAACCAACAGGAGAGATCAGAGTCAGAGATTCTCAGTGGTCAGTCTTCCCAGAGTCATCAAACAGACCTGGCCTCCATATTCAGTGTATGTGGTCCTGTTATGTACATTTGTTTTTGTTTACCTCAAATAAAGTTGATCTGTCAATCATTCATTTATGTGTTCATGAGAAATCATTTAGTCTCTTGCTTAACTTATTTACTATATTTGTTTCAGTTGCTTGAAGAGAAAATTGTGACATTTGTGAAGAACGAGCTGAAGATGTTCAAGAGGATTCTTAGTCCAGAACTCCCAGAAGGCTTTGAGAGTCAGAAGCAGGATAAGGAAGTGGTGGATGCTGAAGATGAGAAGCAGGAGAGCAGTGCCAGAGAGGGGGCTCTGAAGATCACACTGCACGTCCTGAGGAAAATGAACCAGAAGGAGCTTGCTGACACACTGGAGAAATGTAAGATCTGTCTGCCTCATGTTGAATGGTGTTTTATAACATTTAAAAGCTGTAGCTAAAGTACAGCTAAAGTAGCTGTGTAACTCAATGATATTGTTGCAGCCTTAACTAGAGGTCGACCGATTATGATTTTTCAACGCAGATACCGATACCGATTATTGGACGACCAAAAAAGCCGAGACAATTTTTTTTACATTTACTTGTAATAATGACAATTACAACAATACTGAATGAACACTTATTTTAACTTAATATAATACATCAATAAAATCAATCTTTCCTCAAGTAAATAATGAAACATGTTCAATTTGGTTGAAATAATGCAAAAACAGAGTGTTGGAGAAGAAAGTAAAAGTGCAATATGTGCCATGTAAGAAAGCTAACGTTGAAGTTCCTTGCTCAGAACATGAGAACATATGAAAGCTGGTGGTTCCTTTTAACATGAGTCTTCAATATTCCCAGACAAGAAGTTTTAAGTTGTAGTTATTGTAGGAATTATAGGACTATTTCCCTCTATACCATTTGTATTTCATTAACCTTTGACTATTGGATGTTCTTATAGGCACTTTAGTATTGCCAGTGTAACAGTATCGCTTCCGTGCCTCTCCTCGCTTGAACCAGGAACACAACGACAACAGCCACCCTCGAAGCAGCGTTACCCATGCAGAGCAAGGGGAACAACCACTCCAAGTCTCAGAGCGAGTGACGTTTGAAACGCTATTAGCGCGCACTAACTAGCTAGCCATTTTACTTCGGTTACACCAGCCTCATCTCGGGAGTTGATAGGCTTAAAGTCATAAACAGCGCAATGCTTGATACACAATGAAGAGCTGCTGGCAAAACGCACGAAAGTGCTGTTTGAATGAATGTTTACGCGCCTGCTTCTGCCTACCACCGCTCAGTCAGATACTTAGATGCTTGTATGCTGGTATGCTCAGTCAGATTATATATATTATCTAGCAGGACACGCTAGATAATATCTAGTAATATCATCAACCATGTGTAGTTAACTAGTGATTATGATTGATTGATTGTTTTTTATAAGATAAGTTTAATGCTAGCTAGCAACTTACCTTGGCTTACTGCATTCGCGTAACAGGCAGTCTCCTTGTGGAGTGCAACGAGAGGCAGGCAGGTCGTTATTGCGTTGGACTAGTTAACCTGAAGGTTGCAATATTAGATCCCCCCCGAGCTGACAAGGTAAAAATCTGTCATTCTGCCCCTGAACGAGGCAGTTAACCCACCGTTCCTAGGCCGTCATTGAAAATAAGAATGTGTTCTTAACTGACTTGTTAAATAAAGGTGTAAAAAAAAAAAAAAAAAAAACATCTGCAAAATCGGTGTCCAAAAATACCGATTGTTATGAAAACTTGAAATCGGCCCTAATTAATCAGCCATTCCGATTAATCGGTCGACCTCTAGCCTTAACACAACACCTAGTGACCTCATCAAGTAGCAGCAGGGATGTGTTGTGGTGATTAATTTAGAGAGAGAGAGAACATTAATAATACGATCAATAATACCAATAATAATATAATCAGTCACACCAGTCTGTAATGCATTATGAAAACATTTACACATTTATACAGTCAGTTAAGAGAATCAATTATTATAATGTAAAACGTTATAACCATCTTACAATACTGTAGTCATTAAAACAGACGTAATATTAATATCGTCTGTGTTATTTCTAGATTCAGATGAGCTTGCTGTGATTTGCCAACGTGAACTCAAATCTAATCTAAAGAAGAAGTTTCAATGTGTATTTGAGGGGATCGCTAAACAAGGAAACCCAACACTTCTCAATAAGATCTACACAGAGCTCTACATCACAGAGGGTGGAACAGGAGAGGTCAATAATGAACATGAGCTGAGACAGATTGAGACAACAACCAGGAAACAAGCAAGACCAGAGACTGCAGTCAAATGTAACGACATCTTCAAACCCTTAACTGGACAAGACAAACTTATCAGAACTGTGCTGACAAAGGGAGTCGCTGGCATTGGAAAAACAGTCTCTGTGCAGAAGTTCATTCTGGACTGGGCTGATGGAAAAGCAAATCAGGATGTCCAATTTGTATTTTCATTCCCTTTTCGCGAGCTGAATTTGATGAAAGGAGACAAACACACTTTCATTGAACTTCTCAATCACTTCTCAATGGAAACTAAACAATCAGGAATCTCCATCTTCAATAAGTACAAAGTTCTGTTCATCTTTGATGGTCTGGATGAGTGCCGACTGCCCCTAGACTTCCAGAAGAACAAGATCTGTTGTGACGTCACAGAGTCAACCTCCGTGGATGTTCTGCTGACAAATCTCATCAAGGGAAATCTGCTTCCCTCTGCTCTCCTCTGGATTACTACCCGACCTGCAGCAGCCAATAAGATCCCTTCAATGTGTGTTGACCAGGTGACAGAGGTACGAGGGTTCAATGGCCCACAGAAGGAGGAGTACTTCAGGAAGAGATTCAGTGATGAGGACATGGCCAGCAGAATCATCTCACACATAAAGACATCAAGGAGCCTCCACATCATGTGCCACATTCCAGTCTTCTGTTGGATTTCTGCAACAGTCCTTGAACACATGTTGAAACATAAGAGAGAAGAGATGCCCAAGACTCTGACTGAGATGTACACACACCTTGTGGTGTTTCATACCAAACAGAAGAATGAAAAGTATCTTGGGAAAGAAGAGACAGATCCACACTGGAATAAAGAGAGCATTCTGTCACTGGGAAAACTGGCTTTTCAACAGCTTGTGAAAGGCAATCTGATTTTCTATGAAGAAGACCTGAAGGAGGCTGGCATTGATGTCAATGAAGCCTCAGTGTACTCAGGATTGTGCACACAGCTCTTTAAAGAGGAATGTGTGCTGTACCAGGACAAGGTGTACTGCTTTGTTCATCTGAGCATTCAGGAGTTTCTGGCTGCTGTATATGTGTTCCTCTCATTCATCAACAGCAATGAGAATCTAATGAACAAACTGAAAACAAAAGACAAGTCTGAAGTTACTTTCTACAAGAGTGCTGTGGATAAAGCCTTACAAAGTGAGACGGGAAACCTGGACCTTTTCCTCCGCTTCCTTCTGGGCCTCTCACTGGAGTCCAATCAGAAGCACTTACGAGGTCTACTGACAAAGACAAGTAGCAGCTCACAGAACCATGAAGAAACAGTCAAGTACATCAAGGAGAAGATCAGGGAGAATCCCTCTCCAGAGAGGAGCATCAATCTGTTCCACTGTCTGAATGAACTGAATGACCATTCTCTAGTGGAGGAGATCCAAAGCTACCTGAGATCAGGAAGTCTCTCAAAACCCAACCTGTCCCCTGCACAGTGGTCAGCTCTGGTCTTTGTGTTGCTGACTTCAGAAAAGGAGCTGGATGTGTTTGACCTGAAGAAATACTCCAGATCAGAGGAAGGTCTTCTGAGGCTGCTGCCAGTGGTCAAAGCCTCCAGAGCTGCTCTGTGAGTACATAAAATGACATACTAATCATCATGAAGAAGTATTCAGTTTAGAGAAAGTATGTATTTTAATATGTGTATGATATTATATTGAAAAACATATTGAATAAATGCATTGATTTTCACATTGATTTTCACAAAATGACCTTACAATTCTAGGAGACGGAAGATGAATCTATATGTTGTTTTGGATAATTAACCAAATGCATCTGCCATTGTCTTTTTACACTACTGGTGTTAAATTAACAGTGTGTTTGTGAAGTCATGATGATCTCTTTGTCAGGCTGTCAGGCTGTGGAGTCACAGAGGAAGGCTGTGCTTCTCTGGTCTCAGCTCTGAGGTCAAACCCCTCACACCTGAGAGAGCTGGATCTGAGTAACAATGACCTGAAGGATTCAGGAGTGAAGCTGCTCTCTGCTGGACTGGGGAATCCCCACTGTAAACTGGAGACTCTGAGGTCAGTATTCCTGTAGTTGGTCAACAAGTGATAACTGTTCACCAGATCCACATGTGTTTACCAGACACACATAGTCCACACCATATGTGTTTGGACAGTGAAGCTTACAATTTTAAATTTGGTGCTATGCTCCAGCATTTTGGATTTGAGATAGATTGTTTCTTATTTGGTGACAGGACATAATGTCACCTTTTATTTGAGAGTATTTTCATATATGTTTTACTGTTTAGAAATGAAAGCCCTTCATGTATGTACATTGGCTTGCAAAAGTATTCACCCCCCTCGGCATTTTTCCTTTTTGTTTTTAAAATTAAATTAGATTAAAATAGATTTTTGGGGGGTTTGTATCATTTGATTTACACAACATGCCAACCATTTTGAAGATGCCCTTTTTTTTTCATTCCCCCCCCAAAGTCAATACTTTGTAGAGCCACCTTTTGCAGCAATTACAGCTGCATGTCTCTTGGGGTATGTCTCTATAAGCTTGTCACTTTTTTGGCAAAACTGCTCAAGCTCCTTCAAGTTGGATGGGCTCCGCTGATGTACAGCAATCTGAAAGTCATTCCACAGATTCTCAATTGGATTGAGGTCTATGCTTTGACTTGACCATTCCAAGACATTTACATTTTCCCCTTAAACCACTCAAGTGTTGCTTTAGCAGTCTCAAAATCTCTGGAAGACTGAAACAGGTTTCCCTCAAGAATTTCCCTGTATTTAGCGCCATCCATCATTCCTTCAATTCTAACCAGTTTCCCAGTCCCTGCCGATGAAAAATAAACCCACAGCATGATGCTGCCACCACCATGCTTCACTGTGGGGATGGTGTTCTCGGGTGATGAGAGGGTTTGCGACAGACATATGATGGCCATAAAGCTCAATTTTAGTCTCATCTGACCAGAGTACCTTCTTCCATATGTTTGGGGAGTCTCCCACATGCCTTTTGGCGAACGCCAAACGTGTTTGCTTATTTTTTTCTTTAAAGCAATGTATTTTTTTCTGGCCACACTTCCGTAAAGCCCAGCTCTGTGGAGTGTACGGCTTAAAGTGGTCCTATGGACAGATACTCCAATCTCCGCTGTGGAGCTTTGTTATTGGTAATGGTGAGAGGTTAGCATGTTTTGTTGTAGCCTCTGTTATTGGTAATGGTGAGAGGTTAGCATGTTTTGTTGTAGCCTCTAACTTTCTCACTCATTGTATTTTAATTTTTTTAAATTTCACCTTTATTTAACCAGGTAAGCTAGTTGAGAACAAATTCTCATTTACAACTGTGACCTGGCCAAGATAAAGCATAGCAATTCGACACATACAACAACACAGAGTTACACATGGAATAAACAAAACATAGTCAATAATACAGTAGAACAAAAGAAAACAAAAATTCTATATACAAGAGTGCAAATGAGGTAAGATAAGGGAGTTAAGGCAATAAATAGGCCATGGTGGCCAAGTAATTACATTATAGCAATTAAACACTGGAATGTGCAAGTAGAGATACTGGTATGCAAAGGAGCAAGATAAATAAATAAATAAATACAGTATGGTGAGGAGGTAGATAGATGGGCTATTTACAGATGGGCTATGTACAGGTGCAGTGATCTGTGAGCTGCTTTGACAGCTGGTGCTTAAAGCTAGTGAGGGAGAAGAGTTTCCAGCTTCAGAGATTTTTGCAGTTTGTTCCAGTCATTGGCAGCAGAGAACTGGAAGGAGAGGCGGCCAAATGAGGAATTGGATTTGGGGGTGACCAGTGAAAAATACCTGCTGGAGCGCGTGCTACGAGTGGGTGCTGCTATGGTGACCAGTGAGCTGAGATAAGGCGGGGCTTTACCTAGCAAAGACTTGTAGATGACCTGGAGCCAGATGGTTTGGCGATGAGTATGAAGCGATGGCCAGCCAACGAGAGTGTACAGGTCGCAGTGGTGGGTAATATATGGGGCTTTGGTGACAAAACGGATGGCACTGTGATAAACTGCATCCAATTTGTTGAGCAGAGTGTTGGAGGCTATTTTATAGATGACATTGCTGAAGTCGAGGATCAGTAGGATGGTCAGTTTTACGAGACTATGTTTGGCTGCATGAGTGAAGGAGGCTTTGTTGTGAAATAGGAAGCCGATTCTAGATTTCATTTTGGATTGGAGATGCTTAATGTGAGTCTGGAAGGAGAGTTTACAGTCTAACCAAAAACCTAGGTATTTGTAGTTGTCCACATATTCTAAGTCAGAGCCGTCCAGAGTAGTGATGCTGGACGGTCGGGCGGGTGCGGGCAGTGATCAGTTGGCCAGAAGTATACAGAATGGTGTCGTCTGCGTAGAGGTGGATCAGAGAATCACCAGCAGCGAGAGCGACATCATTGATGTATACAAAGAGAGTCAGTCCGAGAATTGAACCCTGTCGCACCCCCATAAAGACTGCAAGAGGTCAGGACAACAGCCCTCCGATTTGACACACTGAACTCTATCTGAGAAATAGTTGGTGAACCAAGCGAGGCAATCATTTAAAAAACCAAGGCTGTTGAGTCTGCCAATAAGAATGTGGTGATTGACAGAGTCGAAAACCTTGGCCAGGTGTAACGGTCGTCGTAATCCTCCTCCTCGGACGAGGAGGAGAGGCGAGAAGGATCAGACCAATATGCGGAGTGGTTTGTGTCCATGATTATTTATTAAATCGAAACTGAACACGAAACAAAAGAACACAATGAAACAACCGACAAACAGTCCCGTGTGGCACGAATGCAGACACGAGATACAACCACCCACAACTACACACGTGAACCCCGGCTGCCTAAGTATGATTCTCAATCAGGGACAACGATTTACAGCTGCCTCTGATTGAGAATCATACCAGGCCGAACGCACAAAACCCCAACATAGAAAAACACACATAGACAACCCACCCCAACTCACGCCCTGACCAACTAAATAAATAAAAGGAAAAAGGAACAATAGGTCAGGAACGTGACACCAGGTCGATAAATACGGCTGCACAGTAATGTCTCTTATCGATGGCGGTTATGATATCGTTTAGGACCTTGAGCGTGGCTGAGGTGCACCCATGACCAGCTCTGAAACCAGATTGCATAGCGGAAAAGGTACGGTGAGATTCGAAATGGTCAGTAATCTGTTTGTTAACTTGGCTTTCGAAGACCTTAGAGAGGCAGGGCAGGATATTAATAGGTCTGTAGCAGTTTGGGTCTAGAGTGTCTCCCCCTTTGAAGAGGGGGATGACTGCGGCAGCTTTCCAATCTTTGGGAATCTCAGACGATACGAAAGGGAGGTTGAACAGGCTAGTAATTGTGGTTGCAACAATTTCAGCAGATCATTTTAGAAAGAGAGGGTCCAGATTGTCTAGCCCGGCTGATTTGTAGGGGTCCAGGTTTTGCAGCGCTTTCAGAACATCAGTTGTCTGGATTTGGGTGAAGGAGAAATAGGGGAGGCTTGGGCGAGTTGCTGTGGGGAGTGCAGGGCTGTTGACCGGGGTAGGGGTAGCCAGGTGGAAAGGCCAGCCGTAGAATAATGATTGAAATTCTCAATTATAGTGGATTTATTGTGGTGACAGTGTTTCCTAGCCTCACTGCAGTGGGCAGCTGGGAGGAGGTGCTCTTATTCTCCATGGACTTTACAATGTCCCAGAACTTTTTTGAGTTTGTGCTACAGGATGCAAATTTCTGCTTGAAAAAGCTAGCCTTAGCTTTCCTAACTGCCTGTGTATATTTGTTCCTGACTTCCTTGAAAATGTGCATATCACGGGGGCTATTCGATGCTAATGCAGAATGCCACAGGATGTTTTTGTGCTGGTCAAGGGCAGTCAGGTCTGGAGAGAACCAAGGGCTATCTATATCTGTTCCTGGCTAACATTTTTTGAAAGGGGCATGCTTATTTAAGATGGTGAGGAAGGCACTTTTAAAGAATGACCAGGAATCCTCTACTGACGGGATGAGGTCAATATCCTTCCAGGATACCCGGGCCAGGTCGATTAGGAAGGCCTGCTCGCTGAAGTGTTTTAGGGAGCGTTTGATAGTGATGAGGGGTGGTGGTTTGACCGCAGACCCGTTACGGATGCAGGCAATGAGGCAGTGATCGCTGAGATCTTGGTTGAAAACAGCAGAGGTGTATTTGGAGGGCAAGTTGGTTAGGATGATATCGTTGAGGGTGCCCGTGTTTACGGATTTGGGGTTGTACCTGGTGGGTTCATTGACAATTTGTGAGAGATTGAGGGCATCAAGCTTAGATTGTAGGATGGCCGGGGTGTTAAGCATGTCCCACTTTAGGTCACCTAGCAGCACGAGCTCTGAAGATAGATGGGGGGCAATCAGTTCACATATGGTGTCCAGGGCACAGCTGGGGGCAGAGGGTGGTCTATAGCAAGCGGCGACGGTGAGAGACTTGTTTCTGGAAAGGTGAAGCTCGAATTGTTTGGGTACAGACCTGGATAGTAGGACAGAACTCTGCAGGCTATCTCTACAGTAGATTGCAACTCCACCCCCTTTGGCAGTTCTATCTTTAAACAGATTCAGATCTGTTTAAACCAACTCTTAGTTTCCTGATTCAGATCTGTTTAAACCAACTCTTAGTATCCTGATTCAGATCTGTTTAAACCAACTCTTAGTTTCCTGATTCAGATCTGTTTAAACCAACTCTTAGTATCCTGATTCAGATCTGTTCAAACCAACTCTTAGTTTCCTGATTCAGATCTGTTTAAATCAACTCTTAGTTTCCTGATTTAGATCTGTTCAAACCAGCTCTTAGTTTCCTGATTCAGATCTGTTTAAACCAACTCTTAGTTTCCTGATTTAGATCTGTTCAAACCAACTCTTAGTTTCCTGATTCAGATCTGTTTAAACCAACTCTTAGTATCCTGATTCAGATCTGTTTAAACCAACTCTTAGTGTCCTGATTCAGATCTGTTTAAACCAACTCTTAGTGTCCTGATTCAGATCTGTTTAAACCAACTCTTAGTGTTTTTATTCATTATTTATTCATGATTTGTATTAATCAAGGCATAATCAGGATTAATTTAGTATTGTTTAGAAATGTGTTGTCTACTCCCTTAGACAGAAAATGACTCTAGTCATCATCCACAGTTCAGTTACTATTGGGCAAAACACAACCCAAAACACAACCAAAACAAACTTAAATGCAACCAATGAGTTTGGAACCAAATACTACACTGTTGACTACTTTAATACACTATAAGTAAATTGATCAGAATATTTATGACTTCTTCAAATAGGGGGACTAGATACATAAAGAGCTTTCATTTCTAAATGGTGAAACAGATATGTATTAAAATACCCT
Source organism: Salvelinus namaycush (assembly GCF_016432855.1). Classification (NCBI taxonomy): domain Eukaryota; kingdom Metazoa; phylum Chordata; class Actinopteri; order Salmoniformes; family Salmonidae; genus Salvelinus; species Salvelinus namaycush. The sequence goes on along the minus strand of NW_024060453.1, from coordinate 63,560 downwards.
CAAATAAAAGGTGACATAATATACGGTTACCTCATGTGAAACATTTGATCTCAAATCTAAGATCCTGGAGTATAGAGACACAATTAAAATGTTAGCTTCACAGTCAAAATAGATATGGTGTGGACTGTTTACTCAATACAATTTAAATCTGATTACTCACTGTGTCTTCTGACTGATACTGCTTTTTAAACTGGTCTGGTCAGTCTACTCAAATATTTGTACTACACATGTTTCTATCTGCAGGCAATACTTTGATCATTTGTCATTTCTAATAATGAAACATCCGTTTATGAATAGATATGACAGGTTTCATGACACAGATATATCTGAATATGTTAAAAAAATATTCTGCCACTTTTTTCACCACCAAAGAATAGCAGTGTGATTTTAATATGATTTGACTCTTTGCAGGCTGTCAGGCTGTCTAGTCACAGAGGAAGGCTGTGCTTCTCTGGTCTCAGCTCTGAGGTCAAACCCAACACACCTGAGAGAGCTGGACCTGAGCTACAATCACCCAGGAGACTCAGGAGTCAGACTGCTCTCTGCTGGACTGGAGGATCCACACTGCAGACTGGAGAAACTCAAGTATGTAGAGGGTTTATGTCAATGTTCATATCAGACATGTTTGACTTCTCAGGCTGGTTAAGACAAACATTCTGACCACAACTTGGACAAAGTTATATGCTGACTGTGTGTGTGTCCGGTGTGTATGTGTCCTGTGTGTATGTGTCCTGTGTGTGTGTGTGTGTCCTGTGTGTGTGTCCAGTGTGTGTGTGTCCAGTGTGAAACACACTAGACTCATACACACACACCCATGACACACACAGACACACACATACACACTGGGCACACACACACATACACACAGGACACACTCTCTGGACACACTGGACACAAACACTGTGTGTGTGTGTGTGTCCAGTGTGTGTGTGAGTTCAGGTGTATCCCTCAATGACTGTCTGTTCTTCTGCTTACCGCTACAGTGTGGAACATGGTGGAGAGTACACAATGAAACCTGGGCTTAGAAAATGTGAGTGTTGACTGCTGTGAAGAATATGACTAAGAATAAGTCTTAATTCAAGTTAAGTCAAAGTCAAAGACCACCATCATTACTGACTTGGTCATATTAAATATCAGCTGTAGTTCTACAGAAGCAGAAATCAGGGACACCAACGTTTACAAAGAGTTGCTTTGACAACGTGTGTGTGACTGTGTGTGTGTGTGTGTGTGTGTGTGTGTGTGTGTGTGTGTGTGTGTGTGTAATTAATGGGAATCAGTGTGTTTTATATTACCAGACAGTATAACATATGATCATTCAACAAGTCTCAAGTTACCTTAACTTCTCCTTTTGATACCTAGAAACATCTACATTAAATGAATTAGTGAAAAGTGAGTTAACATTCTAATGTGAATGATGATGATTTCTAATATTGTGTCTGGTTTCATCCATCAGATGTCTGTGATCTCACACTGGACCCAAACACAGTAAACAGACGCCTCTCTCTGTCTGAGGAGAACAGAAAGGTGACATGTAGGAGAGAGAAGCAGCCGTATCCTGATCACCCAGAGAGATTTGAGGACTGGGAACAGGTGCTGTGTAGAGAGGGTCTGACTGGGCGCTGTTACTGGGAGGCAGAGTGGAGTGGGGGGGTTGATATAGGAGTGACATATAAAGGAATCAGCAGGAGAGAAGGGGGTGATGACTGTTGGCTTGGATACAATGACAAGTCCTGGAGTCTGCGCTGCTCTGACAACAGTTACTCTGCCTGGCACAATAATAATCCCACTACCATAGACGTCCCCTCCTCCAGCTCCCACAGAGTAGGAGTGTATCTGGACTGGCCAGCCGGCACTCTGTCCTTCTATAGAGCCTCCTCTGACACACTGACCCACCTGATCACATTCACCTCCACATTCACTGAGCCCCTCTATCCAGGGTTTTGGGTTAATGATGATGGCTCCTCAGTGTCCCTGAAATAATAACCTGACACACACACACACACACTGGACACGCACACTCACACACTGGACATACACACACACACTTGACACATACACACACACTTGGCACATACACACACTTGACACACACACACTGGACACACCCACACACACTTGACACATACACACACACACACACTTGACACACACACTGGACAGACACACACACACTTGACACACACACACACACACACTGGACACATACACACACACACACTGTACACACACACACACACACACACACAGTGGACACACACACACACATGCGTGTCTTCCTATAATTGTGACAATAACACCGTTAAAATACCAATGTGATCATTTGTTGTATGTCTTTATGTTGAAAAACAAATTGTATAATTATATATGGACATACGCTCCATAGTTGTACAAGTATACAAGGATATATTGTACTTTTCATAATAAAACATACTTGAAACAAGAAAAGCATGTTAATTGTGAAAACAGTTTGGTTATTGATGTTACGTTTCCTCTGTCAGGTTGACGTTAACCTGCGACTGGTTGAAACATGAAACTAATATGAAATGAAATACAAACAATTAAATATGTGAAATAGAATTAAACAAATTGTACAACAGAGTGTTGTGATGCAGGGTTACTATAGCAACAGATTGTTGTAATGCAGGGTCACTATAGCAACAGATTGTTGTGATGCAGGGTCACTATAGCAGCATACTGTTGTGATGCGGCCCCGGTGGAATCTCACCAGAGGACTTCTAGGAGAGGAACCCTGTGACGTCATCATCAGAGAAGGAGATTATAGATCTTAGCTTCTTAGATCCTCTGTCTCTCTGTCTCTGCCATGTCTCTTTTCTCTGCTCTCTGCTTTCTCTCTCTCTGCTCTCTCTCTGTTCTCTCTGCCCTCTCTCTTCTCTCTCTCTGCTCTCTGCCCTCTCTGCGCTCTCTCTTTGCTCTCTGCTCTCTCTCTGCTTTCTCTCTCTCTGCCCTCTCTCTGTTCTCTCTGCCCTCTCTCTTCTCTCTCTCTGCTCTCTGCTCTCTCTGCCATCTCTCTTATCTCTGCTCTCTTCTATCTCTCTCTCTGCTCTCTCTCTCTTTGCTCTCTCTGCTCTGATCTCTTCTCTCTCTCTGCTCTCTCTCTCTGTGCCTGCTCTCTCTCTGCTCACGCAGCCTGCTCTCTGCTCTCTCTCTGCTCTCCCTCTCTGTTCTCTGCTCTTTGCTCTCTCTGCTCTCTGCTCTCTCTGTTCTCTGCTCTATTTCTGCTCTGCTGCTCTCTGCTTTCTCTGTTCTCTGCTCTCTGCTCTCTCTCTGCTCTCTCACTGCTCTCTGCTCTCTCTCTGCTCTCTCTCTCTCTGCTCTCTCACTCTATGCTCTCTCACTCTCTCTTTGCTTTCTCAGCCTGCTCTCTCTGTTCTCTGCTCTATCTCTCCCTCTGCTCTCTGCCCTCTCTCTTCTCTCTCTCTCCCTCTCTTGCTCTCTCTCTCTTTCACTGCTCTCTCTCTCTCTCTGCTCTCTCTCTCTCTCTGCTCTCTCTCTGTTCTCTGCTCTCTCTCTCTTTCTGCTCTTGTTCTCTGCTCTCTGTTCTCTTCTCTCTCACTCCCTCTGCTCTCTCTGTTATCTGCTCTCTCACTCCCTCTGCTCTCTCACTCCCTCTGGTCTCTCTGCGCTCTCTTTTCTCTCTGTTCTCTGCTCTCTCTCTTCTCTCTCTCTGCTCTGCTCTCTCTCTGTTCTCTGCTGCTCTCTATCTCTTTTCTCTGCTCTCTCTGCTCTCTTTCTGCTCTCTCTGCCCTCTCTGCTCTCTCTTCTCTCTGCTCTCTCTGCCTCTGTCCTCTCTCTTCTCTCTCTCTCTCTCCCTCTGCTCTGCTCTCTCTCTGCTCTGCTCTGCTCTCTCTGCTCTCTCTCTCTCTCGCTTTTTATTTCTTAACAGTGGTGCAGTTTGGACAATCACCACTTGATGGCAGTGTTAAACCTGAAGTGATGAAAACAACATCACTGCAGAGAGAGAGAGAGTCTAATATACTGATATACAGGGCATTCAGAAAGTATTCAGACCCCTTGACTTTTTACACATTTTGTCACGTTACAGCCTTATTCTAAAATGGATTACATTGTTTTTTTCCCTCATCAATCTACACACAATAACCCATAATTACAAAGCAAAAACTGTTTATTTTATGTGTGCAAATGTATATTTAAAAACAACTTAGATATCACATTTACATAAGTATTCAGACCCTTTACTCAGTACTTTGTTGAAGCACCTTTGGCAGCGATTACAGCATTGAGTCTTCTTGGGTTTGACGCTACAAGCTTGGCACACCCGTATTTGGGGAGTTTCTCCCATTCTTCTCTGCAGATCCTCTCAAACTCTGTCAGGTTGGATGGGGAGCGTTGCTGCACAGCTATTTTCAGGTCTCTCCAGAGATGTTCGATCGGGTTCAAGTCCGGGCTTAGGATCATTGTCCTGTTGTCCAGTCTGTGTAGACTATACTGGGAAGGTAGAGAGTCAGAACTGATAGAGGATCTGGAGCCATGAGGGGGAGAGAGAGAGAGGGAGGGGAGAGAGTCAGAACAGAGGGAAAGAGAGAGAGGGAGGGAAGAGAGTGAGAACAGAGGGAAAGAGAGAGAGGGAGGGTAGAGAGTCAGAACAGAGGGAAAGAGAGAGAGGGAGGGAAGAGAGTGAGAACAGAGGGAAAGAGAGAGAGGGAGGGGAGAGAGTCAGAACAGAGGGAAAGAGAGAGAGGGATGGTAGAGAGTCAAAACAGGGAAAGAGAGAGAGAGGGAGGGTAGAGAGTCAGAACAGAGGGAAAGAGAGAGAGAGAGGGTAGAGAGTCAGAACAGAGGGAAAGAGAGATGGGAGGGTAGAGAGTTAGAACAGAGGGAAAGAGGGAGAGAGGGAGGGTAGAGAGTCAGAACAGAGGGGAAGAGAGAGAGAGGGAGGGTAGACAGTCAGAACAGAGGGAAAGAGAGAGAGGGAGGGTAGAGAGTCAGAACAGAGGGAAAGAGAGAAAGAGGGATGGTAGAGAGTCAGAACAGAGGGAAAGAGAGAGAGAGGGAGGGTAGAGAGTCAGAACAGAGGGAAAGAGAGAGGGAGGGAGGGTAGAGAGTCAGAACAGAGGTACAGAGAGAGAGAGGGAGTGGAGACAGAGGATGTGTGGAAGTTGCTTTATATTTTGTAATTGGGGCCTTTGAGCACTGATGGGCTGGGTGACATCAGTGACTCTGAGAGATATGAGCTGCTGTGGAGGGAGAGCAAGAGCGAGAGAGAGGGAAAGAGAGAGGGAGAGAGAGAAATAGAGAGGGAGAGAGAAGGGGAGAGAGGGAGAGCAAGAGAGAGAGAGGGATAGATTAGTCAGCAGAAATTATTCAGGACGACGTTCGTCTTAAAATGTACTTCTTTATTTCTCTATTTCCCCACTGAGGAAGATAAAGGACACACACACACACACACACACACACACACACACACACACACACACACACACACACACACACACACACACACACACACACACACACACACACACAGACAGACACATAGACACACACAGACAGACACATAGACACACACAGACACAGACAGACAGACACACACACAAAGAGGAGGGGTAGGTAATCAGGTATTACTCCCATGGTGTGTGCATTGGTTTTAGTCCACTTCTCATTAACCTTCTCATAGACCGTACCTCCAGTCTTCCCCGGAGCGCTCCCAGTAGATAACAGAGGTCTGCTCTCCCAGTAGATAACGGAGGTCTGCTCTCTCCATAAGGTGGAAAGCAGTTCGTTCTTGAACTTGTTGTACTCCTTCTGTTCCCCTATCGCTGCAGTCATAGATTCTTTGAGCAGGGCTATGTTGACGTCTTGATATGGACCTCCAAACTGTGTTTATTGATCTGTCAACAGCGGCCTCTTCTTTCTTCCTAATCAGGGTTTATTCTCTTGCTCCATGGGGTCCATGTACAGGGAGGTGAAGAAATTTACTCCGCAGGAGAGTACGAAATCGGCCAAGGCGCACACTCCCCGGGCTATGTTGTGTGAAAGACCGCTACTGCGCATCCTTGCCTCAATGAACCGTGGTTGTAATGAGTAAGCTATGTTCATAACTAGCAACCATTTCCCATGGTACTGCGAGGGTCCATTCAACACTGGAGGTGACGAGAGTACCGGGTGCTCTTGAATATCCTGTTAAAGATTGGGTTGATTAAGCGAGTGGTGGCATGGATGGGGTTGCAGGCAAATATACCCGTTCCGCTGATGCTAGGCGCTAGCCTATCGACCAGTGTTTCCCGGGTTGCATCGCCAACACACATGAGCTTCTTGTTAGACGTCAGGCCTATACTGTAAGTACCGCAGAAGGCCACCCCAAGCATTGGCTGCATTATGTCTGTGGTACGCTTATCACCGTTCACTCTCTCGACTGTATCCTTGAAAGGATCCCCTATGGGATCGACCCTTCTCAAACTCCACCATGTGAAGGGTGTTGCAAAAGAGCTTATGATTACTCTCCTCTTGGTTGCGGTGTCTGCTGGCGTGCTTGTTTCTAACTCTGAGAGCTGAGCTGAACGGCTGGAGTAGGGTTGGCATACAAGTGTACGCTTCGGCTCGCATCATAGTGTCCCTCGTAACGGACCCGTTGAGTCTTTCCGATCGGCCCGTGGTGAAGATGTAAGGTCTGCGGTAGCCACTCGCGCAGTCCGACTCTGGGCAAAAGCCGTTGAATGCGTCTGCGACCACCATGTCGAAGGGACCACCCGTGTTTATGTGCACGTCTCCTCCTCGTACGTCCTTCATGTACAAGTTGGGGATGTACACCCCGGGAGAGTCTAGGGTCTCTGGTATAACGACAGACTCGCAGTATTGGTTGACGGTGTGCACCTGGTGCGTATTGTGAGACGTTGGTTTGCAGACGATCTCAGTGCCCAGTGTGTATAGAGCAGACTTTTGTTGCATGAGGGAGATACCACATCCCGTGAAACGAACACCTCTGAACAGAAGGTATGCCATGCCCGAGTAGTACTTGGTGTCGTAGTGATCGCGTATGACATTGTGAGTCAACAGGGTACTGTAATGCATGCCCATCAACACCTTGGCCAAGATGTTGCTGATACCCACCAGCTTTTGTAGTCTGATGGCCCACATGTACGTGACAAGGGAAGTATCGCTAAATCCGGTATCGGTACACCGCTTGTGTGTCAACGCGGTAGGCTCAAACTGTTCACTGACATCACACCAGCCCTGCAGTGCTACCTTGGAGAAAGCGCACTGTCCTTTCAAACGCATCACGGTGAGAGCTCTCTCGTTTGGCAGGTTCAACTCGTTGCTTAGATTGAGGTCGTGCTCTCTGTATCAGATAGGGACGCGGACAGTGTCAGCAACCTTGGCTGTACTCTCTAGTCTGCACTCCGTTGCTGATTGTGTCGTAGGTGCCCTGCTGCGCCTCGTGCTGGTCCGTGATCCTGTAGCGCCTGCAGAACCTCGTACCTGTGGGAACCACTTCGTCCGGCACCAGCATCTTGTACACAAAGCCAGCGAGTAGGCGACTCGTGTCTCTCTGTTGTCTGAACAGCGTAACTCCTGCGATATCACGACAGTGGCCGAGATTGAACTGTTGGTGGCCGAGGCTCTGATTATGTTATCCGTCATGTACTCAGCGAATGTGCTGTTCGGAGAGGCCAGGAAGTTTGGGGCTTTCACCAAACGCACAACGGTCTCCAGTGGTTTCAGCGTGTAGCTGCTCGGGTCCATGGTTACCACACTCATGATGCGGGCAACCTCTTGGGGCTCTAGTCGATTGAATTAAATTATAAGGACTAACAGGCGACCTGGCTGTGTGCTTGCTATAGTAGAGATAGAGTTGATGTCAATATCAACCTCTGAGACCGACAGAGTCCATTGTTAAGATGTTTATTTTGTTGGTTAGAAGACAATGTCTCGAGTGTCCCACACGCCCTTGCGAAGCTTCTTGTAAGGACTCTTATCTAGAGCTCCATGTGACGTTACGGGGAGCTTACCGAGAGCTCTATACATCTCTTTGGAGCTGTCGTGGTACATTAGTAAACTTGAATCGTCACCGTGTCGTCTTAGAAGGGTTTCCGCAACAATCACGTCTGTGGTCACGTCGATGGCTTTGCGTTTGAGATTGGAGAGCTTAACCACACGTGCCTGAACCTTGGTATCACTGTCGTCGTCGCTGTCCTCATCGTCGCTGTCGTCCTGGTAGTAGTGGTAATAACCACCACCTCGGTTTAGGTTGCTCAGGGTCTGCCTGTTGCTACACAGACAACATAAGGCTCTGAACAGCATCCAGACCATGCTGGAGGCTCAGCTCATAAGCTGCGCACTTTGTAAGTATACGGGAAAGCACGTTGGTATCGTGAACCAGACATCAAACGCTTGATAGTACAGACACCTTGGGCTATCCGATAGGACCGTGCAGGGAGATGACGAGAGCTACTACGAGCGGGTCCAGAGAGCATCTTTTCCGTTGCGAGAAGGAGCTTGCCGAAGCCGCTCTGGAAGACAGAGGGAGCTCCTACGTATTAGACATCTTCAGAAAACGTGAGTCATCGTGAAAGGGCTCAGTGTGACAATGTCGACTACGAGCGTTACGGGTTGATCCCTATCCATCGGGACGTCAACTCCTAGGCTTACGTAAGTAAGGGTTTGTAAGTAAGCATTTCAAGGTAATGCCTACACCTGTTGTGTTTGATGCAGTTGACAAATACAATTTGATTTCATTTCATTTTAACTATGCATTTAATACACTTTATGTTGGTGTTTCTTTTATTTTGGCAGATACAGTACATGTACTGTATGTCTTTTTGATAGTTATTTTTGTAGAAACTATTGATCCTCTTTGGCTAAATTATGCTCTGTTGTATTTTAAACATTGAGAGCGGGCTCCTGTGGTTGGATTAAAAAAAAAATAATAATTGTAAAAAGTATTTATTGTGTATTTGTTTTGGCCCCTACGGGCTTGGTCCCAGCTCCTGAATCACACATTTTACTAGTCACATTTATTTATTATGCAGTTTATATATTTGTATTAATCAATTAATTAAACAAGTGTCCCCCCTACCTCCTCTCCTCCCCATCTGACAAATAACAAAGTGTCCGCAGCAGCAGGCCTCTACACTCATTGAGAGTGGGCTCCTGAATCCCCCTGTGGTTGGCGGTTGCAGTAAAAAATAAATATATACTACATACTGTATATTTTTTTATTTCTCCGGGGCCCAGGGGCAATAGCTCAGGTAAGCCAGCCCTTCCTATGTCAGAAAATAGCCAAGGCCTATTGACCTTATTCCTATGTGTTTCTGGATCAATCAATACAATTTCTGAATCCTTAAAATGTACATTTTGGTGTCTTGAAGTTTCCTATGACCTATAGGCCTAGGGAAATGCATTCATTTTGCAATGTATTAGCCTATTTCTTAGGTCTATAAAATATTTACTACACAAGTGAAATATCAACATCAGTCATGTCGATTGTATAGGATTCCAGCGCCTTGACAGATGCACACACACCACTGTGGTGACACGTCCCCTATATGACTATCTCTGTCCCCACGTTGTAATTGCCCCTCCCCCACTCCACTTTACCGCACAGAGCCAGAGAGGGAAAATCACTTTCATCTGGAGAAGCTCGTCCGTTAACACGGGGCGGCACATCTGCAGGTCCCCGCTGTTCCTAAAAGAAAGGTGAGCAATATCATATTTTCAACAATTGAAATGATATGGAAAGTTATTTTCATGCTGTAGTACAATTCCACCACCATAAATCGTTGTATTGGTTTATGAACTATGTTAGCCTAGTTAGCTTGTTTGTTGCTAGTGCTAATGTTCGCTCACTATCTAGCTAATGCACTAGTGAGCCAATTTTGTTGACATTTGGGCGGGTAGCTTGATTAGTTAACATAACTGTTGATAAAGAGACTGATATTTTATGGCTATTTCAGTCAATTCTATCAGTGTGGTTATAAGTAACATGCATAGACAGCTAAATGGGACACGTGATCCCCATAGATGAACTTGAGTAGGTAGCAGTTTGATAACATTAGATGGTGTTAGTTTAGCGAGCTAAAGTTGGCTGGCTGGAAACCAGGGGTTGTGCACCCCACCTTGCATCTCATAGCAGAGTGGAAGAGGGAAAGTCACAGATGGAATTTTTTACTGCTTCTAACGTGCTTGTTTTGTAGTCATCTAACAAACATACATTATGTCTCTTATAAATTGTAGGTTAAGCCATGAATGTTGATTGTCTGACAGCCTTGGTATATAGTTAAGCAGTAAAGCACAAGGAAAGGTTGAGGACTGTTCTTACGTAAGAGGCAACGCGGAGTGCCTGCCTGGTTACAGCCCTTAACCTTGGTATATTGGCCATATACCACAAACCCCCGAGGTGCCTTATTTCTTAAATATACCACAGTTTCAGCCAATCAACATCCAGGACCCAAACTACCCAGTTTATAATGTCTGCTTTATTCCACAGATTAAGGATAGATTTGAGTTGGCCTGACGGAGAGATCTTCCAGGCGACTCCGGCCCATGGAGGATGCAGAGCATCACATCAGATCAAACATTGATAAACCAGTACTTTACCAGCGTTTTTTAAATATCTTTAAAGGTAAGGTGAAGATTGAATATATTTCTGACAGTCCTAAATATGACAGCTATGAATTAGATGAATCAGATGTACATTTTAGAGGTTAGTGGGAAACAGTGAATTGGGATATATGGGCACAGTCACCCAGGAAAAAAGGTTTAAAGGAATAGCCATGTCTTTGTATTATGGTCATAGGATTCTTAAAGGTCCACTACAGTCACACGATGCTCCATCTGAAATCTCCTTCCACCTGAAAAGGCCCACCTTGAAAACCAATCATTGGTTTAGAAGACAAAGTAAGAGTGACAACTGAATCTAGCCTCTTGAAAGACAGAGCAGCGCATCCCCCTCCCTAAACCCCCTGCTGCACCCCTGAACCTCATTTTGATTGGCAGTGATATGTGTCACTTTTAGACAGTGTGAGGTCATTTTATGAGAACAGTTGTTTTTGGAGAAGCTTGGCAAGTTGAATGGGGTGATCATGTGACCGGAGTGGACCTCCAGACAGTGATTATTCTCTGTAATAATTGACAAGCACAATGCAATATCTCCTAATGTTTGTATTTTGTGTCTGCTAAGGACGGGGAGTTTTTGCCACTGAATTCATATCCAAAGGAGACTTTGTTGTGGAGTACCGAGGTGAACTGCTTACACAACAGGAGGGCGAGGTCCGAGCTGATCAGTACAATGATTCTGCAAAGGTGTTTCTTTTCGATTTCCAATGGAAAGGAAGAACATGGTGGTAAGTAGGATTGATGAGAACAAAATAAACATATTAATGCCTTTTGAGATCTAAAAAAAGCAACAACATTCAAATGGAGACAGACGTTTTAATGGTTGGTGGCACAATATGCACTGTTGGCCTATCTGAGGCCCAGATACTAATTTGACCTTGTCCCTGACCTAAACAGTAAGGAACAATATTAGTCTTCAAACCAACTGGTTCGCTATCAGAGCATCTGCACTCCTTTGTTAAACAACAGTTAGGGACTTTTCTGCCCCTTTTCTGAAATAGAAACCCTGTGCTGCAATATCTTCATTAAACTGTGACATGTTATGTTTCTATGCAGCATTGATGCATCTGAAGAAGACTCCTCCCTTGGGAGACTCGTTAATGATGATCACTAAAGACTCAATCTCAAAATGAAGGCCATACAAGCAAACGATGAGCCACACTTGTGCCTCTTCGCGACTCGAGATATTGCAGCTGGCGAAGAGTTGACTTATAGTTACGGTGATTCAGACTGTCCATGGAGAACACAGGTGAGGAACTCTTTAAGATGCTAGATGAAATTACCACCCATCTTGGAAGAGCCGGGAGGATGAGCAATTCACTACCCTGTCATGCAATATGTTGTAATGCAGACAGTGTCTCTTAACTACTAAGATGTAATTGATGTCTAATTGTTGTCTTGGTTCACTTAATTCAGGTCATCAAAACTGAATTGTCGTCCAGCCCAAAACCTGGTAAGAACTTTACTAAAGTCAGAGATCAATATGAGTTTATTTTTCTTCTATTATCACATTTACTATTTCACTTTCACAAATACACATTTATAGTCTAACACCAATTGCACTGGAATGCAGTGCACTTGTTGCATACATCAAAAGTTACCTAAATATACAATACATTGAAATATATGAAATAAAAACCTTAGCAATAAGAACTCAGTAGTTAGGCTCTTGTGGGCTCATTTAGTAGCCCAACTCATGAGGGATTTGCTCTTCTCCTGAAAAGTTCAGTCCTGCATCTGACCAGAATAGGATGTTCAAAACTAAACGCTACACCAGGCATTTCCTGTGTGCTTTCTTATACAGTAGGTCCCCAGATGTATACAATGCATTAGATCACGTTTTTTGATTTGAGGGGATTTTTCAGTGTTTTAAAAATGTTGATTATGTTTCAGCATCCAGGGGTTTGTCAGTTTCTACAAAAACAGTCTCTTAGTGCATAGATGTCTGACTGTTCTGCCTGTTGGTCACAGGCTGGGAGCAGAACAGGGGCTGTGGCAGAGCAGAGCACTTAGGGGTGAAGTCCCTTGCTCAAAGGCAAAACAGCAGTAGGTAGTACACAGGGATATTGAAGCCGGTAACCCACCGGGCTTCAATATCACCGTATACTACCTACTGCCGTTGTGCCCATCAGCAAGGCACTTTACAACACACACATCACAGGCTGATAGCAGGACAGGGTCTCCAAAAAATGATTGTTCTACGTAATAATTGACTAGCACAATACAATAACTCCTAATGTTTGTATTTTTGTGTCTGCTAAGGACGACAAGTTGATTTACGGGGAGAGGTCGGGTAATGTAATTATGTGCCCGAGCACAAAACAACATATATGTAATTTTTGTCCTGTCTAAATCTGCCATGTCAGTCATTTTTAATTCCAACCAGTATAACCTAATGTTTTTTTGGTCACCTGAAAGTACTAGTCCCGTGCGAATCGACATCAAGTTTTATTTGTCACATGCGCCGAATAAAACAGGTGCTTACTTACAAGCCCTTAACCAACAATGCAGTTCAAGAAATAGAGTTAAGAAAATATATACTAAATAAAATAAGTCAGCTTTTGCAGACACGTCTCGCCCCGCATCAGTATAGAAAGGGTCCCTAGCAAACTGCATCAGTATAGAAAGGGTCCCTAGCAAACTGCATCAGTATAGAAAGGGTCCCTAGCAAACTGCATCAGTATAGAAAGGGTCCCTAGCAAACTGCATCAGTATAGAAAGGGTCCCTAACAAACTGCATCAGTATAGAAAGGGTCCCTAGCAAACTGCATCAGTATAGAAAGGGTCCCTAGCAAACTGCATCACCTTTGTGGGGAGACTAAAATCATCAAATCTTGTTGCAAAGTTACAATGTGTATATCAGTGACCGCTAGCCAGAAATATCAATGTTTTTCTTTCTTCCTCGTTATGCAGACATAAGCACACCTGGCACCATCGAGGTGCAGCTGTTTACTTTCTACACGGGTTGTTATTTTTCAGTTTCCTCCTAAGAACAGATTGTAGTGGTAAAATAAAAAGGGATCCATTTTTTTGGTGCCATTTAGGTGAAATTGATCTCCAAGCTTCACTCCAGTCAAAACGGGCTTTGCGAGTGTTTGATTCCATTCATTTGCTATGGGCTGGCGCTAGTGCTCCAGTTTATTTGTATTTAAAACAACTTTTTAAACTTTTATTTAACTCGTCAAGTCAGTTAAGAACAAATTCTTATTTTCAATGACAGCCTAGGAACAGTGGGTTAACTGCCTTGTTCAGGGGCAGAACGACAGATGTGTACCTTGTCAGCTCGGGGATTCAATCTTGCAACCTTTCGGTTACTAGTCCAACGCTCTAACCACTAGGCTACCTGCCGTCCCTACACTCTAACCACTAGGCTACCTGCCGTCCCTACACTCTAACCACTAGGCTACCTGCCTCCCCAGCTTAGCCAACGTTTGCTTGCCATTTTTCTTCCTTGACCTTTTCCATTGTCCAGCCCAGCCTTCTATAGTTACCCACTGTAGGGAAAAGGTTTTGGGGGGGCTCATATCAGAGGAAAAAAGAAAAGCAGTCAATCATGTCAATAACTGTTTTATCCCTCCTCTGTAGTCCCAAATTAAGTCCAAGTGATTGATGCCACTCAATAAACAAACCTCAGCTACAAACTCCTCATCAAGCATTTACACTAGTATGTGTTGGGTTTGTTGTGGCGGCAATTGCAGAGAAATGCAATTATCTCCTCCCTAAACTCTCAAACTCTCTTGAGAGCATTAGCCCTACCCCCACATTATTCTTTAGTTGTATTGTTTGTGTAAGTCATTGTATTCTAATGCTGATTGTAACACCCACATTATTCTTTAGTTGTATTGTTTGTGTAAGTCATTGTATTCTAATGCTGATTGTAACGCCCACATTATTCTTTAGTTGTATTGTTTGTGTAAGTCATTGTATTCTAATGCTGATTGTAACACCCACATTATTCTTTAGTTGTATTGTTTGTGTAAGTCATTGTATTCTAATGCTGATTCTAACACCCACATTATTCTTTAGTTGTATTGTTTGTGTAAGTCATTGTATTCTAATGCTGATTGTAACACCCACATTATTCTTTAGTTGTATTGTTTGTGTAAGTCATTGTATTCTAATGCTGATTGTAACACCCACATTATTCTTTAGTTGTATTGTTTGTGTAAGTCATTGTATTCTAATGCTGATTGTAACACCCACATTATTCTTTAGTTGTATTGTTTGTGTAAGTCATTGTATTCTAATGCTGATTGTAACACCCACATTATTCTTTAGTTGTATTGTTTGTGTAAGTCATTGTATTCTAATGCTGATTGTAACACCCACATTATTCTTTAGTTGTATTGTTTGTGTAAGTCATTGTATTCTAATGCTGATTGTAACACCCACATTATTCTTTAGTTGTATTGTTTGTGTAAGTCATTGTATTCTAATGCTGATTGTAACACCCACATTATTCTTTAGTTGTATTGTTTGTGTAAGTCATTGTATTCTAATGCTGATTGTAACACCCACATTATTCTTTAGTTGTATTGTTTGTGTAAGTCATTGTATTCTAATGCTGATTGTAACACCCACATTATTCTTTAGTTGTATTGTTTGTGTAAGTCATTGTATTCTAATGCTGATTCTAACACCCACATTATTCTTTAGTTGTATTGTTTGTGTAAGTCATTGTATTCTAATGCTGATTGTAACCCTAACCCCCCTAGAAACAGCCTTATTCCTTGTCTGGACCTGCAAAATGTCCCCAGTTGGTCCAATGGTTGTCAGTTTGCTATTCTTGCGTGGACTTCTGGTCCCCACAAGTATAGTTAAACATGTCCACTCTCACACTCGAACACACACAATCTACACACACATTATTCTTTAGGAATATTGTTGTATGTAATATTTGTGTGAATGTTTTTGGCTATTAGTGTGTCCGTGCTTGGTTACTTGTCGTGTTTTATGGTAATGTTTGTTGGATTGTACCTCAACTTTAAAGGAGCTAAAGGGGTTAAGTATTTCTGTGCCACGTAGGTTTATTTTGTTTGCCTTGTTTGACTGATTTCAGCTCATTGACGTGTTGCAGAATGACAACTCCCAACCCTTTCAGAACAGCATGGACACGGATGGATCAGATTCCAACTTGAAAGATGATGCGGAGACCGTGTCTGTGTCTTCCAGCCCCAAACCCACGGTAAGAGAACTTGAATGATGGCCACAGTCGATCGTTGATCCCCCTTTAAATTGTCTATCAGCCTAACTCCCCAGTTATTATAGCCCCTAGCGTATTCACCTAGATCGGCTATTCAACTATATTCTGCGACAGAGCCTGCTCGCCCAGGCTCTGTCGCAGCCGGTCGCGACCGGGAGGTCCGTGGGGCGACGCACAATTGGCCTAGCGTCGTCCGGGTTAGGGAGGGTTTGGCCGGTAGGGATATCCTTGTCTCATCGCGCACCAGCGACTCCTGTGGCGGGCCGGGCGCAGTGGTAGCCAGGTGCACGGTACCTAACCAAGGTATCCAGGTGCACGGTGTTTCCTCCGACACATTGGTGCGGCTGGCTTCCGGGTTGGAGGCGCGCTGTGTTAAGAAGTGAATGTCCAAACTGCACCACTGTTAAGATATAAAATGAGAGAGAGCAGAGAGAGAGCATGCTGAGAGAGCAGAGAGTGTGAGAGCAGAGAGTGTGGGAGCAGAGAGTGTGAGAGCAGAGAGTGTGAGAGCAGAGAGAGAGAGAAGAGAGCAGAGAGTGTGAGAGGGTGAGAGCAGAGAGAGAGAATGTAGAGAGAGCAGAGAACAGAAAGAGAGAGAGCAGAGAAAAGAGAGAGAGTAGAAGAGAGAGAGCAGAGAACAGAGAGAGAGCAGAGGGAGTGAGAGAGCAGAGAACAGAGAGAAGAGAGAGCAGAGGGCAGAGAGAGCAGAGAACGAGAACAGAAAGAGAGAGAGCAGAAAGAGAGAGAGCAGAGAAAAGAGAAAGAGCAGCAGAGAGCGCAGAAAGAGAGAGAGTAGGGAGAGAGAAGAGAGAGCAGAGGGAGAGAGATGGAGCAGAGAGGGAGAGAGAGAGAGAGCGCAGAGAGAGAGAGTAGAAAGAGTGAGAGAGTAGAGAGAGAGGGAGAGAGTAGAGAGAGAGCAGAAAGCAGACAGAGAGAGCAGAGAGAGAGTAGAGAGCAGAGAGTAGGCTGAGAGCAGAAAGAGCAGAGAGTAGGCTGAGAGCAGAGAGAGAGTGAGAGAGCAGAGGGCAAAGAGAGAGAGCAGAGAGCAGAGAGAGCAAGAGAGAAGAGAGCAGAGAAAAGAGAGAACAGCAGAGAGCAGAGAGATAGCAGGCTGAGAGAGAAGAGAGAGCAGAGAGTGAGAGAGCAGGGAGGGAGAGAGCGAGAGAGAACAGACTGAGAAATCAAAGAGAGAGTGAGAGAGCAGAGAGAGAGCAGAGAAAACAGCAGAGAGCAGGCTGAGAGAGAAGAGAGAGCAGAGAGGGATAGAGAAGAGAGAGAGTGAGAGAGCAGAGAGTGTGGGAGCAGAGAGTGTGAGAGCAGAGAGTGTGAGAGAAGAGAGAGAGAGAAGAGAGCAGAGAGGGTGAGAGCAGAGAGAGAGAATGTAGAGAGAACAGAGAAAAGAGAGAGAGTAGAAGAGAGAGAGCAGAGAACAGAGAGAGAGCAGAGAACAGAGAGAAGAGAGAGCAGAGAACGAGAACAGAAAGAGAGAGAGCAGAAAGAGAGAGAGCAGAGAAAAGAGAAAGAGCAGCAGAGAGAGAGCGCAGAGAGAGAGAGCAGAAAGAGAGAGAGTAGGGAGAGAGAAGAGAGAGTAGAGAGAGAGAGATGGAGCAGAGAGGGAGAGCGCAGAGAGAGAGAGCAGAAAGAGAGAGAGTAGGGAGAGAGAAGAGAGAGTAGAGAGAGAGCAGAAAGCAGACAGAGAGAGAGTAGAGAGCAGAGAGTAGGCTGAGAGCAGAGAGTAGGCTGAGAGCAAAGAGAGAGTGAGAGAGCAGAGAGAGAGCAGAGGGCAAAGAGAGAGAGCAGAGGGCAAAGAGAGAGAGCAGAGAGAGACCCGAGAGCAGAGAGAGCAAGAGAGAAGAGAGCAGAGAAAAGAGAGAACAGCAGAGAGCAGAGAGATAGCAGGCTGAGAGAGAAGAGAGAGCAGAGAGTGAGAGAGCAGGGAGGGAGAGAGCGAGAGAGAGCAGACTGAGAAATCAAAGAGAGAGTGAGAGAGCAGAGAGAGAGCAGAGAAAACAGCAGAGAGCAGGCTGAGAGAGAAGAGAGAGCAGAGAGGGATAGAGAAGTGAGAGAGCAGAGAAAACAGCAGAGCAGACCAGAAGAGAGAGCAGAAAGCGAGCAGGGAGGGATAGAGCAGAGAGAGAGAGAGAGAGTAGAGAGGGAGAGCAGAGAGAGACAGCAGAGAGAGTAGAGAGAGCAGAGTGAGAGAGAGAGAACAGAGAGCGCTGGGAGAGCAGAGAGAGGAGAGAGAGAGCAGAGAAAAGAGAGAACAGCATAGCAGAGAGAGCAGACAGCGAGAGAGCATGGAGGGAGAGAGAGAGCGCAGAGAGAGAGAGTAGAAAGAGTGAGAGAGTAGAGAGAGAGGGAGAGAGTAGAGAGAGAGCAGAAAGCAGACAGAGAGAGCAGAGAGAGAGCAGAAAGCAGGCAGAGGGCAAAGAGAGAGAGCAGAGAGAGAACCGAGAGCAGAGAGAGCAATAGAGAGAAGAGAGCAGAGAAAAGAGAGAACAGCAGAGAGCAGAGAGATAGCAGGCTGAGAGAGAAGAGAGAGCAGAGAGTGAGAGAGCAGGGAGAGCAGGGAGGGAGACAGCGAGAGAGAGCAGAGAGCGAACAGCAGAGCAGAGAGCTGACTGAGAAATCAAAGAGAGAGTGAGAGAGCAGAGAGCGAACAGCAGAGCAGAGAGCTGACTGAGAAATCAAAGAGAGAGTGAGAGAGCAGAGAAAACAGCAGAGCAGAGCAAAAGAGAGAGCAGAAAGTGAGCAGGGAGGAATAGAGCAGAGAGAGAGAGAGCAGAGCGAGAGAGAACAGAGAGTGCTGGGAGAGCAGAGAGAGGAGAGAGAGAGCAGAGAAAAGAGAGAACAGCATAGCAGAGAGAGCAGACAGCGAGAGAGCATGGAGGGAGAGAGAGAGCGCAGAGAGCAGAGAGAACAGAGAACAGAGCAGAGAACAGAGAGAGAGCAGAGGGAGTGAGAGAGCAGAGAGAAGAAAGAGAGCAGAGAACAGAGGGCAGAGAGAGCAGAGAACGAGAATAGAAAGAGAGAGAGCAGAAAGAGAGAGAGCAGAGAAAAGAGAAAGAGCAGCAGAGAGCGCAGAGAGAGAGAGAGAGCGAGAGCAGAGAGTGAACGCTGTTGCTATAGTAACCCTGCATCACAACACTATGTTGTACAATTTGTTTAATTCAATTCCACATATTTAATTGTTTTGTATTTCCTTTCATATTAGTTTCATGTTTCAACCAGTCGCAGGTTAACGTCAACCTGACAGAGGAAACGTAACATCAATAACCAAACTGTTTTCACAATTAACATGCTTTTCTTGTTTCAAGTATGTTTTATTATGAAAAGTACAATATATCCTTGAATACTTGTACAACTATGGAGCGTATGTCCATATATAATTATACAATTTGTTATTCAACATAAAAGACAACAAATGATCACATTGGTATTTTAACGGTGTTATTGTCACAATTATAGGAAGACACGCATGTGTGTGTGTGTGTGTGTTTCTACAGTGTGTGTGTGTGTGTGTGTGTGTTTCTACAGTGTGTGTGTGTGTGTGTGTGTGTGTGTGTTTCTACAGTGTGTGTGTCCAGTGTGTCTGTGTGTGTGTCCAGTGTGTCTGTGTGTGTGTCCAGTGTGAGTGTGTGTCCAGTGTGTGTGTGTGTATCTGTCCAGTGTGTGTCCAGTGTGTCTGTCCAGTGAGTGTGTGTGTGTCCAGTGTGAGTGTGTGTGTGTCCAGTGTGAGTGTGTGTATGTGTCCAGTGTGTGTCCAGTGTGAGTGTGTGTGTCCAGTGTGAGTGTGTGTTTCCAGTGTGTGTCCAGTGTGTGTGTGTGTGTGTGTGTGTGTCCAGTGTGTGTGTGTGTGTCCAGTGTGTGTATGTGTGTGTTTCCAGTGTGTGTGTGTGTTTCCAGTGTGTGTGTGTGTGTGTCCAGTGTGTGTGTCCTGTGTGTCTGTGTCCAGTGAGTGTGTGTGTGTGTGTCCAGTGTAAGTGTGTGTCCAGTGTGAGTGTGTGTGTGTGTGTCCAGTGTGAGTGTGTGTCCAGTGTGTGTGTGTGTATCTGTCCAGTGTGTGTCCAGTGTGTCTGTCCAGTGAGTGTGTGTGTGTGTCCAGTGTGAGTGTGTGTGTGTCCAGTGTGTGTCCAGTGTGAGTGTGTGTGTCCAGTGTGAGTGTGTGTTTCCAGTGTGTGTGTGTGTGTCCAGTGTGTGTGTGTGTGTGTGTCCAGTGTGTGTGTGTGTGTCCAGTGTGTGTGTGTGTATGTGTGTGTTTCCAGTGTGTGTGTGTGTGTGTGTCCAGTGTGCGTGTCCTGTGTGTCTGTGTCCAGTGAGTGTGTGTGTGTGTGTCCAGTGTAAGTGTGTGTCCAGTGTGTGTGTGTGTGTGTGTGTGTTTCCAGTGTGTGTGTGTGTCCAGTGTGTGTGTGTGTCCAGTGTGTGTGTATCTGTCCAGTGTGTGTGTGTGTGTGTGTCCAGTGTGTCTGTTCAGTGTGAGTGTGTGTGTGTGTCCAGTGTGTGTGTCCAGTGTGTGTGTGTGTGTGTGTGTGTGTGTCCAGTGTGTGTGTGTGCCCAGTGTGTGTGTGTGTGTGTCCAGTGTGTGTGTGTGTGTCCAGTGTGTGTACATGTGTGTGTGTGTGTCCAGTGTGTGTGTATCTGTCCAGTGAGTGTGTGTGTGTGTGTGTATCTGTCCAGTGTGAGTGTGTGTGTGTCCAGTGTGAGTGTGTGTGTGTGTGTCCAGCGTGAGTGTGTGTGTGTGTGTCCAGTGTGAGTGTGTGTGTGTGTCCAGTGTGAGTGTGTGTGTGTGTGTCCAGTGTGAGTGTGTGTGTGTGTGTCCAGTGTGAGTGTGTGTGTGTGTCCAGTGTGATTGTGTGTGTGTGTCCAGTGTGATTGTGTGTGTGTGTGTGTGTGTGGGTGTCCAGTGTGAGTGTGTGTGTGTGTCCAGTGTGAGTGTGTGTGTGTGTTCAGTGTGTGTGTGTCTGTCCAGTGTGAGTGTGTCCAGTGTGTGTGTGTGTGTGGGTGTCCAGTGTGAGTGTGTGTGTGTCTGTCCAGTGAGTGTGTGTGTGTGTGTTCAGTGTGAGTGTGTCCAGTGTGTGTGTGTGTGTGTGTGTGTTTCCAGTGTGTGTCCAGTGTGTGTGTGTCTGTCCAGTGTGTGTGTGTGTGTGTGTCCAGTGTGTGTGTGTGTGTGTGTGTGTGTGTGTGTGTGTTATTACTGACACAGGGACACTGAGGAGTCATAGTAAAGCCAAAATCCTGGATAGAGGGGCTCAGTGAATGTGGAGGTGAATGTGATCAGGTGGGTCAGTGTGTCAGAGGAGGCTCTATAGAAGGACAGAATGCCGGCTGGCCAGTCCAGATACACTCCTACTCTGTGGGAGCTGGAGGAGGGGACGTCTATGGTAGTGGGATTATCATTGTGACAGGCATAGCAACTGTTGTCAGAGCAGACCAGACTCCAGGACTTGTCATTGAATCCAAGACAACAGTCATTAACCCTTCCTCTCCTGTTGATTCCTTTATATGTCACTCCTATACCAACCCAACTCCCACTCCACTCTGCCTCCCAGTAACAGCGCCCAGTCAGACCCTCTCTACACAGCACCTGTTCCCAGACCTCAAATCTCTCTGGGTGATCAGGATACGGCTGCTCCTCTCTCCTACGTGTCACCTTTCTGTTCTCCTCAGACAGAGAGAGGAGTCTGTTTACTGTGTTTGGGTCCAGTGTGAGATCACAGACATCTGATGGATGAAACCAGACACAATATTAGAAATCATCATCATTCACATTAGAATGTTAACTCACTTTTCACTAATTCATTTAATGTAGATGTTTCTAGGTATCAAAAGGAGAAGTTAAGGTGACTTGAGACTTGTTGAATGATCATATGTTATACTGTATGGTAATATAAAACACACTTATTCACATTAATTACACACACACACACACACACACACACACACACACACACACACACACACACACACACACACACACACACACACACACACACACACACACATTGTCAAAGCAACTCTTTGTAAACGTTGGTGTCCCTGATTTCTGCTTCTGTAGAACTACAGCTGATATTTAATATGACCAAGTCAGTAATGATGGTGGTCTTTGACTTTGACTTAACTTGAATTAAGACTTATTCTTAGTCATATTCTTCACAGCAGTCAACACTCACATTTTCTAAGCCCAGGTTTCATTGTGTTCTCTCCACCATGTTCCACACTGTAGCGGTAAGCAGAAGAACAGACAGTCATTGAGTGATACACACACACACACACACACACACACACACACACTGGACACACACTCACTCACACTGGACACACAGTGTTTGTGTCCAGTGTGTCCAGAGTGTGTGTCCTGTGTGTGTGTGCCCAGTGTGTATGTGTGTGTCTGTGTGTTTCACACTGGACACACACACACACACACTTACTGGACACACACACACATACACACTGGACACACACACAGTAACATATAACTTTGTCCAAGTGGTGGTCAGAATGTTTGTCTTAACCGGCCTGATAAGTCAAACATGTCTGATATGAACATTGACATAAACCCTCTACATACTTGAGTTTCTCCAGTCTGCAGTGTGGATCCTCCAGTCCAGCAGAGAGCAGTCTGACTCCTGAGTCTCCTGGGTGATTGTAGCTCAGGTCCAGCTCTCTCAGGTGTGAGGGGTTTGACCTCAGAGCTGAGACCAGAGAAGCACAGCCTTCCTCTGTGACTAGACAGTGTGACAGTCTGCAAAGAGTCAAATCATATTAAAATCACACTGTTATCCTTTGGTGGTGAAAATAGTGGCAGTATATTTTTTGAAAATATTCAGATATATCAGTGTCCTGAAACCTGCCATATCTATTCATGAATTAAAGTATCATTATTAAAAATGACAAATTATCAAAGTATTGCTTGTAGAGAGAAAAATGTATAGTACAAATATTTGAGTAGACTGACCAGACCAGTTTAAAAAGCAGTATCAGTCAGAAGACAGACAGTGAGGTATCAGATTTAGATTGTATTGAGTAAACAGTCCACATCTGTTTCAACGTTTAGAAAAATAAAAGCACTTTATGTGTCCAGTCTGCCAATTTGAAGAAGTCATAATTAGTTAGTAATAAATTAGTTAGTAATTAATTATTCGGACCAATTCACTGATAGTGTATTAAAGTAGCCAAAAGAATAGTATTTGGTCTGATTTGGTTTGACTACATCAAGCTTGTGACTCAGACTCGTTGCATTTGCAGTTTGTTTTAAGTTTTTTGAGATAACATGTTTCTCAACACCACTAGATTCTACATCCATGATTAAGAAAAACCATGAAAGAAGACAAATTTAAGACAAATCATAAATGAATCATGAATAATAATGAGTGAGAAAGTTACAGAGACAACAACAAAACATGCTAACCTCTCACCATTACCAATAACAGAGACTACAACAACACATGCTAACCTCTCACCATTACCAATAACAGAGACTACAACAAAACATACTAACCTCTCACCATTACCAATAACAGAGACTACAACAAAACATGCTAACCTCTCACCATTACCAATAACAGAGGCTACAACAAAACATGCTAACCTCTCACCATTACCAATAACAGAGGCTACAACAAAACATGCTAACCTCTCACCATTACCAATAACATAGGCTACAACAAAACATGCTAACCTCTCACCATTACCAATAACAGAGGCTACAACAAAACATGCTAACCTCTCACCATTACCAATAACAGAGGATACAACAAAACATACTAACCTCTCATCAATACCAATAACAGAGACTACAACAAAACATACTAACCTCTCACCATTACCAATAACAGAGACTACAACAAAACATGCTAACCTCTCACCATTACCAATAACAGAGGCTACAACAAAACATGCTAACCTCTCACCATTACCAATAACAGAGGCTACAACAAAACATGCTAACCTCTCACCATTACCAATAACATAGGCTACAACAAAACATGCTAACCTCTCACCATTACCAATAACAGAGGCTACAACAAAACATGCTAACCTCTCACCATTACCAATAACAGAGGCTACAACAAAACATACTAACCTCTCACCATTACCAATAACAGAGGCTACAACAAAACATGCTAACCTCTCACCATTACCAATAACAGAGGCTACAACAAAACATGCTAACCTCTCACCATTACCAATAACAGAGGCTACAACAAAACATGCTAACCTCTCACCATTACCAATAACAGAGACTACAACAAAACATGCTAACCTCTCACCATTACCAATAACAGAGACTACAACAAAACATGCTAACCTCTCACCATTACCAATAACAGAGGCTACAACAAAACATGCTAACCTCTCACCATTACCAACAACAGAGGCTACAACAAAACATGCTAACCTCTCACCATTACCAATAACAGAGGCTACAACAAAACATGCTAACCTCTCACCATTACCAATAACAGAGGCTACAACAAAACATGCTAACCTCTCACCATTACCAATAACAGAGGCTACAACAAAACATGCTAACCTCTCACCATTACCAATAACAGAGACTACAACAAAACATTCTAACCTCTCACCATTACCAATAACAGAGGATACAACAAAACATGCTAACCTCTCACCATTACCAATAACAGAGACTACAACAAAACATACTAACCTCTCACCATTACCAATAACAGAGGCTAAAACAAAACATGCTAACCTCTCACCATTACCAATAACAGAGGCTACAACAACACATGCTAACCTCTCACCATTACCAATAACAGAGACTACAACAAAACATGCTAACCTCTCACCATTACCAATAACAGAGGATACAACAAAACATGCTAACCTCTCACCATTACCAATAACAGAGACTACAACAAAACATGCTAACCTCTCACCATTACCAATAACAGAGGCTACAACAAAACATGCTAACCTCTCACCATTACCAATAACAGAGGCTACAACAAAACATGCTAACCTCTCACCATAACCAATAACAGAGGCTACAACAAAACATGCTAACCTCTCACCATTACCAATAACAGAGGCTACAACAAAACATGCTAACCTCTCACCATTACCAATAACAGAGGCTACAACAAAACATGCTAACCTCTCACCATTACCAATAACAGAGGCTACAACAAAACATGCTAACCTCTCACCATTACCAATAACAGAGGCTACAACAAAACATGCTAACCTCTTACCATTAACCTCAAATAAAAGGTGACATTCTGTACTGTCACCTAATATGAAACATTCTATCTCAAATCCAAAATGCTGGAGCATAGCACCAAATGTAAAACTGTCAGCTTCACTGTCCAAACACATATGGTGTGGACTATGTGTGTCTGGTAAACACATGTGGATCTGGTGAACAGTTATCACTTGTTGACCAACTACAGGAATACTGACCTCAGAGTCTCCAGTTTACAGTGGGGATTCCCCAGTCCAGCAGAGAGCAGCTTCACTCCTGAATCCTTCAGGTCATTGTTACTCAGGTCCAGCTCTCTCAGGTGTGAGGGGTTTGACCTCAGAGCTGAGACTAGAGAAACACAGCCTTCCTCTGTGACTAGACAGACTGACAGCCTGCAAAGAGTCAAATCATATTAAAATCACACTGATATTCTTTGGTGGTGAAAATAGTGGCAGTATATTTTTTCAACATATTCAGATACATCAGTGTCCTGAAACCTGCCATATCTATTCATAAATTAATGTATCAATATTAGAAACTGCAAATTATCAAAGTATTGCCTGCAGATAGAAAAATGTATTGTACAAATATTTGAGTAGACTGACCAGACCAGTTTAAAAATTTTAGATTGTATTGAGTAAACAGTCCACACCATATCTATAATGACAGTGAGGTATCAGATTTAGATTGTATTGAGTAAACAGTCCACACCATATCTATAATGACAGTGAGGTATCAGATTTAGATTGTAGAGTAAACAGTCCACACCATATCTATAATGACAGTGAGGTATCAGATTTAGATTGTATTGAGTAAACAGTCCACACCATATCTATAATGACAGTGAGGTATCAGATTTAGATTGTATTTAGTAAACAGTCCACACCATATCTATAATGACAGTGAGGTATCAGATTTAGATTGTATTGAGTAAACAGTCCACACCATATCTATAATGACAGTGAGGTATCAGATTTAGATTGTATTGAGTAAACAGTCCACACCATATCTATAATGACAGTGAGGTATCAGATTTAGATTGTAGAGTAAACAGTCCACACCATATCTATAATGACAGTGAGGTATCAGATTTAGATTGTATTGAGTAAACAGTCCACACCATATCTATAATGACAGTGAGGGATCAGATTTAGATTGTATTTAGTAAACAGTCCACACCATATCTATAATGACAGTGAGGTATCAGATTTAGATTGTATTGAGTAAACAGTCCACACCATATCTATAATGACAGTGAGGTATCAGATTTAGATTGTATTGAGTATACAGTCCACACCATATCTATAATGACAGTGAGGTATCAGATTTAGATTGTATTGAGTAAACAGTCCACACCATATCTATAATGACAGTGAGGTATCAGATTTAGATTGTATTGAGTATACAGTCCACATCTGTTTCAACGTTTAGAAAAATAAAAGCACTTTATGTGTCCAGTCTGCCAATTTGAAGAAGTCATAATTAGTTAGTAATAAATTAGTTAGTAATTAATTATTCGGACCAATTCACTGATAGTGTATTAAAGTAGCCAAAAGAATAGTATTTGGTCTGATTTGGTTTGACTACATCAAGCTTGTGACTCAGACTCGTTGCATTTGCAGTTTGTTTTAAGTTTTTTGAGATAACATGTTTCTAAACACCACTAGATTCTACATCCATGATTAAGAAAAACCATGAAAGAAGACAAATTTAAGACAAATCATAAATGAATCATGAATAATAATGAGTGAGAAAGTTACAGAGACAACAACAAAACATGCTAACCTCTCACCATTACCAATAACAGAGGCTACGAATAACAGAATCTACAACAAAACATACTAACCTCTCACCATTACCAATAACAGAGGCTACAACAAAACATGCTAACCTCTCACCATTACCAATAACAGAGGCTACAACAAAACATACTAACCTCTCACCATTACCAATAACAGAGTCTACAACAAAACATGCTAACCTCTCACCATTACCAATAACAGAGGCTAAAACAAAACATGCTAACCTCTCACCATTACCAATAACAGAGGCTACAACAACACATGCTAACCTCTCACCATTACCAATAACAGAGACTACAACAACACATGCTAACCTCTCACCATTACCAATAACAGAGACTACAACAAAACATGCTAACCTCTCACCATTACCAATAACAGAGGCTACAACAAAACATGCTAACCTCTCACCATTACCAATAACAGAGGCTACAACAAAACATGCTAACCTCTCACCATAACCAATAACAGAGGCTACAACAAAACATGCTAACCTCTCACCATTACCAATAACAGAGGCTACAACAAAACATGCTAACCTCTCACCATTACCAATAACAGAGGCTACAACAAAACATGCTAACCTCTCACCATTACCAATAACAGAGGCTACAACAAAACATGCTAACCTCTCACCATTACCAATAACAGAGGCTACAACAAAACATGCTAACCTCTTACCATTAACCTCAAATAAAAGGTGACATTCTGTACTGTCACCTAATATGAAACATTATATCTCAAATCCAAAATGCTGGAGCACAGCACCAAATGTAAAACTGTCAGCTTCACTGTCCAAACACATATGGTGTGGACTATGTGTGTCTGGTAAACACATGTGGATCTGGTGAACAGTTATCACTTGTTGACCAACTACAGGAATACTGACCTCAGAGTCTCCAGTTTACAGTGGGGATTCCCCAGTGCAGCAGAGAGCAGCTCCACTCCTGAATCCTTCAGGTCATTGTTACTCAGATCCAGCTCTCTCAGGTGTGAGGGGTTTGACCTCAGAGCTGAGACCAGAGAAACACAGCCTTCCTCTGTGACTAGACAGACTGACAGCCTGCAAAGAGTCAAATCATATTAAAATCACACTGCTATTCTTTGGTGGTAAAAATAGTGGCAGTATATTTTTTCAACATATTCAGATACATCAGCGTCCTGAAACCTGCCATATCTATTCATAAATTAATGTATCAATATTAGAAACTGCAAATTATCAAAGTATTGCCTGCAGAGAGAAAAATGTATTCTACAAATATTTGAGTAGACTGACCAGACCAGTTTAAAAATTTTAGATTGTATTGAGTAAACAGTCCACACCATATCTATAATGACAGTGAGGTATCAGATTTAGATTGTATTGAGTATACAGTCCACACCATATCTATAATGACAGTGAGGTATCAGATTTAGATTGTATTGAGTAAACAGTCCACACCATATCTATAATGACAGTGAGGTATCAGATTTAGATTGTATTGAGTAAACAGTCCACACCATATCTATAATGACAGTGAGGTATCAGATTTAGATTGTATTGAGTATACAGTCCACACCATATCTATAATGACAGTGAGGTATCAGATTTAGATTGTATTGAGTAAACAGTCCACACCATATCTATAATGACAGTGAGGTATCAGATTTAGATTGTATTGAGTAAACAGTCCACACCATATCTATAATGACAGTGAGGTATCAGATTTAGATTGTATTGAGTATACAGTCCACACCATATCTATAATGACAGTGAGGTATCAGATTTAGATTGTATTGAGTATACAGTCCACACCATATCTATAATGACAGTGAGGTATCAGATTTAGATTGTATTGAGTAAACAGTCCACACCATATCTATAATGACAGTGAGGTATCAGATTTAGATTGTATTGAGTAAACAGTCCACATCTGTTTCAACGTTTAGAAAAATAAAAGCACTTTATGTGTCCAGTCTGCCAATTTGAAGAAGTCATAATTAGTTAGTAATAAATTAGTTAGTAATTAATTATTCGGACCAATTCACTGATAGTGTATTAAAGTAGCCAAAAGAATAGTATTTGGTCTGATTTGGTTTGACTACATCAAGCTTGTGACTCAGACTCGTTGCATTTGCAGTTTGTTTTAAGTTTTTTGAGATAACATGTTTCTAAACACCACTAGATTCTACATCCATGATTAAGAAAAACCATGAAAGAAGACAAATTTAAGACAAATCATAAATGAATCATGAATAATAATGAGTGAGAAAGTTACAGAGACAACAACAAAACATGCTAACCTCTCACCATTACCAATAACAGAGGCTACAACAAAACATGCTAACCTCTCACCATTACCAATAACAGAGGCTACAACAAAACATGCTAACCTCTCACCATTACCAATAACAGAGGCTACAACAAAACATGCTAACCTCTCACCATTTCCAATAACATAGGCTACAACAAAACATGCTAACCTCTCACCATTACCAATAACAGAGGCTACAACAAAACATGCTAACCTCTCACCATTACCAATAACAGAGGCTACAACAAAACATACTAACCTCTCACCATTACCAATAACAGAGGCTACAACAAAACATGCTAACCTCTCACCATTACCAATAACAGAGGCTACAACAAAACATGCTAACCTCTCACCATTACCAATAACAGAGGCTACAACAAAACATGCTAACCTCTCACCATTACCAATAACAGAGACTACAACAAAACATGCTAACCTCTCACCATTACCAATAACAGAGACTACAACAAAACATGCTAACCTCTCACCATTACCAATAACAGAGGCTACAACAAAACATGCTAACCTCTCACCATTACCAACAACAGAGGCTACAACAAAACATGCTAACCTCTCACCATTACCAATAACAGAGGCTACAACAAAACATGCTAACCTCTCACCATTACCAATAACAGAGGCTACAACAAAACATGCTAACCTCTCACCATTACCAATAACAGAGGCTACAACAAAACATGCTAACCTCTCACCATTACCAATAACAGAGACTACAACAAAACATTCTAACCTCTCACCATTACCAATAACAGAGGATACAACAAAACATGCTAACCTCTCACCATTACCAATAACAGAGACTACAACAAAACATACTAACCTCTCACCATTACCAATAACAGAGACTACAACAAAACCTACTAACCTCTCACCATTACCAATAGCAGAGAGGGTCTGATATTTTTGCCTCTATAACTTTGTTATTCATCATCATTCTCGATTCATTCATGATTATTCATAATCATGGTAGCATCCACATGAATGTAGAAGTGTTCAGAAACATCTTCTATTCTTACTGACAATACAAGTGAAGTGACTCCAAAATGACAGGACATTATTCACCATTCAGTTTCTATTAGGAAAAACATCCAAAACACAACCAAGACAAACTGTAAATGAATTCAACAAGTTAGTAGAATCACAAGCTTGATGTAATCACTGCAGGCATGGAATATGGGACCAAATACTAAACTTATGACTACTTTAATTTGTATAAATAATTAAGACTTTTTCAACTGGGACAACTAGAGACATGAAGTGCTTTGATTTCCAAACAGTAAAATATATGTTTATGAAAACCTTTAAATAAAAGGTGACATTCTGTACTGTCACCTAATATGAAACATTCTATCTCAAATCCAAAATGCTGGAGCATAGCACCAAATTTAAAACTGTAAGCTTCACTGTCCAAACACATATGGTGTGGACTATGTGTGCCTGGTAAACACATGTGGATCTGGTGAACAGTTATCACTTGTTGACCAACTACAGGAATACTGACCTCAGAGTCTCCAGTTTACAGTGGGGATTCCCCAGTCCAGCAGAGAGCAGCTTCACTCCTGAATCCTTAAGGTCATTGTTACTCAGGTCCAGCTCTCTCAGGTGTGAGGGGTTTGACCTCAGAGCTGAGACCAGAGAAGCACAGCCTTCCTCTGTGACTAGACAGCCTGACAGCCTGCAAAGAGTCACATCGTATTAAAATCACACTGCTATTCTTTGGTGGTGAAAATAGTGGCAGTATATTTTTTCAACATATTCAGATACATCAGCGTCCTGAAACCTGCCATATCTACTCATAAATGAATGTATCATATTTAGAAATTACAATTATCAAAGTATTGCTTGCAGATAGAAACATTTATTGTACAAATATTTGAGTAGACTGACCAGAACAGTTTAAAAAGCAGTATCAGTCAAAAGACAGACAGTGAGGTATCAGATTTAGATTGTATTGAGTAAACAGTCCACACCATATCTATAATGACAGTGAGGTATCAGATTTAGATTGTATTGAGTAAACAGTCCACATCATATCTATAATGACAGTGAGGTATCAGATTTAGATTGTATTGAGTATACAGTCCACATCATATCTATAATGACAGTGAGGTATCATATTTAGATTGTATTTAGTAAACAGTGTTCCCTCAAAATGACACAACGACTATGTTCCAGTTGAACAAAGTTTAATGATGGCCTCCCGGGTGGCGCAGTGGTCTAGGGCACTGCATCGCAGTGCTTGCTGCGCCACCAGAGTCTCTGGGTTCGCGCCCAGGCTGGGCTGGGTTCGTGCCCAGGCTCTGTTGCAGCCGGCCGCAACCGGGAGGTCCGTGGGGCGACGCACATTTGGCATAGCGTCGTTAGGGAGGGTTTGGCCGGTAGGGATATCCTTGTCTCAGTATGTAAAAAATGTAATAAAATGTATGCACTCTACTGTAAGTCGCTCTGGATAAGAGCGTCTGCTAAATGACTAAAATGTAATGTAAATGTAAGTTTACTAAACCGTATTACCACAATACATGGTTACCATGACCCTCAGGCAGGTCCATCAACACTGACATTCCCAGACATACTAATAACAGAGTGATATCACCGTAGTAACAGAAATATAGAGATACTTAAAACATGAACTTAACAATCTCTCACTTTTCTTTAAAGACAAATAAAACAACAAAACAATGAAATGTCCCAAGAATTATTTAAGTTCCTAATTACAAATGGGTTGTGTGACTAAGTTTATATTTGTATTTGTCAAGCTGCCACTTTCCATTACTGAGTGTCTTTAGGAGCACAAGACCGGATGCTCCCTTTTTAGTCAGACAGTCAGGAAGCTGCTCCTTTGTGGTCGACCAGGAAAACAGCTTTGAGGTGTGGAATCACAGTTGTAGCAAAGGTCTGTGAGCCACCCCAGATGAAGTCATCAACATGACAGGAAAGTACTCCAGTCAAGCCAATAGAAAACTGCAGGATCCACTTGTGACATTTCTCCACCTGTACTCAGCACTGTTGCCTTGACTTTGCTGTACCAGTAGAGTGATGCACCTGCCAGGCCAGACACACACCTTTTTAGTTACCACAGTGTTCCTTCACCCTTCGCTTCAGACGGAGGTCAGATGTGAATGTCCCTTGATGCTCTGTTCCCTGCAAAAATGCAGATTTGATGTCTATGGAATTAAGTTTCCATTGTTTCTGGCAGATCATTGTCAGCAGCAATCTGAGTGACTCTGAGGCGCATGTCGGTGAGTCGTTTGGGAGTTGTTTAGCAGCTAGCTCCTCTAAACCTCTATCCACTAGACGAGTCTTGTGGGAGTTGTTTAGCAGACAGCTCCTCTAAACCTCTAGCCACTAGATGAGTCTTTTGAGAGTTGTTTAGCAGCCAGTTCCTCTAAATCTCTAGCCACTAGATGAGTTGTTTGGGAGTTGTTTAGCAGCCAGCTCCTCTAAACCTCTAGATGAGTCTTTTGGGAGTTGTTTAGCAGCCAGCTCCTCTAAACCTCTAGCCACTAGATGAGTCGTTTGGGAGTTGTTTAGCAGCCAGCTCCTCTAAACCTCTAGTCACTAGATGAGTCGTTTGGGAGTTGTTTAGCAGCCAGCTCCTCTAAACCTCTAGCCACTAGATGAGTCGTTTGGGAGTTGTTTAGCAGCCAGCTCCTCTAAACCTCTAGCCACTAGATGAGTCTTTTGGGAGTTGTTTAGCAGCCAGCTCCTCTAAACCTCTAGCCACTAGATGTTATGGTGGAAATTACAAGATGATGTTATAATACTTTAATTGCATCAAATGGTTGTTTTATGCAACAGAATAAGGGGTTGTTAGAACGCTCATCTGTGTTCTACTGAGG
Source organism: Salvelinus namaycush (assembly GCF_016432855.1). Classification (NCBI taxonomy): domain Eukaryota; kingdom Metazoa; phylum Chordata; class Actinopteri; order Salmoniformes; family Salmonidae; genus Salvelinus; species Salvelinus namaycush. The sequence continues at coordinate 30,600 of NW_024060453.1, read as the reverse complement.
ATGGGCCTCTGGGAGATTTAACACTGACAGGAGATGTATGATGTCTTCTGGGTGATAAAGCCTAAAGAGACCTCATTCCAGAGCATGAGTTAATGCTTCTGTTCTATACGGTACCAGGGAGAGATGACCCCAGGGCCAGACCTTGGTTTCTACACAATGAGAACAGATTTTACAGCAGATACTGTCTGCTGTGAATTATAGGTATCTTGATACAAATCTTAACCTTGTGACCCATTCCATACATCTGTCGTGTGTCATGTAAACTGAAGGAGGATGGACTTTGCTATAAAATGCTGTGGCTCAAACCCGCTGGTTGAGTTCTCAGTGATCACCTCCAGGTATCCTAAGCCTCTCCTTTTGATTACAGTAATTCCACCACAACATGCTTTTGTCACTATTCCAGTTCTTTAAGGGACACACCCACCTTGTTGAGACACATTTTTGGCCAATGTCTTTGACTTCCTCAAACACTCAATTTTCCCTCCAATTACTGAGCTCATCTAGTTTAGAGTCAAATGACACGTCCTTTGTTTCAAGTACATCATCATTTTGAATGTCATTCTGTTTTTCGTCATTTTCCATTGGTTGAAATCTGACAGGTCAGCTGACCCTGTTGTACCAGAAAGTGTAGCTGGTTTAGAGTACTGCAAGTTGCACCAGTTCTGGTGTTTTCCTTTGGCTTTTCCTGCTCGTCCAATGACGGTTGCTGTGGGTGGAATACCACTTTCTCTGTCCATGTATTTAACAGTTTGTCCAGTTTTCAGATTGGACCAACCATGCTGTCTTAACACATGTGGCTGTTGTTGAATGTTTTCCTCATTTGAACCCTCAACCTGTGTCATGGTTGAAGGTCTCTGCTCCATTTCCTGTGTCAGTTTCAGTGTCCATATCATTGGATGCGACATCTTGTAGGATTGTGTCTGTTACTGTGTCCTTTCCGTCATTTTCTTTAGGAGGCTGATTCTCAGCAACAGCCCCTCCATCTTGTTGATAATTTACTTTCCACAATCTTGAGTGATGCACCTTCAAAAGGGTTTTAAGTACCAATACCAGAGGCTACAACAAAACATGCTAACCTCTCACCATTACCAATAACAGAGACTACAACAAAACATGCTAACCTCTCACCATAACCAATAACAGAGGCTACAACAAAACATGCTAACCTCTCACCATTAACCACAAATAAAAGGTGACATTCTGTACTGTCACCTAATATGAAACATTATATCTCAAATCCAAAATGCTGGAGCATAGCACCAAATGTAAAACTGTAAGCTTCACTGTCCAAACACATATGGTGTGGACTATGTGTGTCTGGTAAACACATGTGGATCTGGTGAACAGTTATCACTTGTTGACCAACTACAGGAATACTGACCTCAGAGTCTCCAGTTTACAGTGGGGATTCCCCAGTCCAGCAGAGAGCAGCTTCACTCCTGAATCCTTCAGGTCATTGTTAGTCAGGTCCAGCTCTCTCAGGTGTGAGGGGTTTGACTCCAGAGCTGAGACCAGAGAAGCACAGCCTTCCTCTGTGACTCCACAGCCTGACAACCTGACAAAGAGATCATCATGACTTCACAAACACACTGTTGATTTAACGAGTAGTGTAGAAGGACAATGGCAGATGCATTTGGTTTATTCTCCCAAACAACATATAGATTCATCTTCCATCTCCTAGAATTGTATTGTCATTTTGTTATACTAATGTGAAAATCAATGCATTTCTTCAATATGTTTTTCAATATAATACTATACACATATTATTATGCATATTTTTCTCTAAACTGAATTTTTCTTCCTGATCATTAGTTCTTATATGTCATTTTATTTACTCACAGAACATCTCTGGAGGCTTTGACCACAGGCAGCAGCCTCAGAAGACCTTCCTCTGATCTGGAGTATTTCTTCAGGTCAAACACATCCAGCTCCTTTTCTGAAGTCAGCAACACAAAGACCAGACCTGACCACTGTGCAGGTGACAGGTTGGGTTTTGAGAGACTTCCTGAGCTCAGGTAGCTTTGGATCTCCTCCACTAGAGAATGGTCATTCAGTTCATTCAGACAGTGGAACAGATTGATGCTCCTCTCTGGAGAGAGATTCTCCCCGATCTTCTTCTTGATGTACTTGACTGTTTCTTCATGGCTCTTTGAGCTGCTTCTTGTCTTTGTCAGTAGACCTTGTAAGTGCATCTGATTGGACTCCAGTGAGAGGCCCAGAAGGAAGCGGAGGAAAAGGTCCAGGTTTCCCGTCTCACTTTGTAAGGCTTTATCCACAGCACTCTTGTAGAAAGTAACTTTACGCCTTTGTTTGATCCTCACAGAAAGTCTCCTGGACGTTGATTGCAGTTTGTCCATTAGATTCTCATTGTTGTTGATGAATGAGAGGAACACATATACAGCAGCCAGAAACTCCTGAATGCTCAGATGAACAAAGCAGTACACCTTGTCCTGGTACAGCCCACATTCCTCTTTAAAGAGCTGTGTGCACAATCCTGAGTACACTGAGGCTTCATTGACATCAATGCCAGCCACTTTCATGTCTTCTTCATAGAAAATCAGATTGCCATTCACAAGCTGTTGAAAAGCCAGTTTTCCCAGTGACAGAATGCTCTCTTTATTCCAGTGTGGACCTGTCTCTTCTTTCCCAAGATACTTTTCATTCTTCTGCTTGGTATGAAACACCACAAGGTGTGTGTACATCTCAGTCAGAGTCTTGGGCATCTCTTCTCTCTTATGTTCCAACATGTGTTCAAGGACTGTTGCAGAAATCCAACAGAAGACTGGAATGTGGCACATGATGTGGAGGCTCCTTGATGTCTTTATGTGTGAGATGATTCTGCTGGCCAGGTCCTCATCACTGTATCTCTTCCTGAAGTACTCCTCCTTCTGTGGGTCATTGAACCCTCGTACCTCTGTCACCTGGTCAACACACCCTGAAGGGATCTTATTGGCTGCTGCAGGACGGGTAGTTATCCAGAGGAGAGCAGAGGGAAGCAGATTTCCCTTGATGAGATTTGTCAGCAGAACATCCACTGAGGTTGACTTTGAGACGTCACAACAGATCTTGTTCTTCTGGAAGTCTAGGGGCAGTCGGCACTCATCCAGACCATCAAAGATGAACAGAACTTTGTACTTGTCGAAGTTGGAAATTCTTGATTGTTTGGTTTCCATTGAGAAGTGATTGAGAAGTTCAATGAAAGTGTGTTTGTCCTCTTTCATCAAATTCAGCTCCCGAAAAGGGAATGAAAATACAAATTGGACATCCTGATTTGCTTTTCCTTCAGCCCAGTCCAGAATGAACTTCTGCACAGAGACTGTTTTTCCAATGCCAGCGACTCCCTTTGTCAGCACAGTTCTGATAAGTTTGTCTTGTCCAGTTAAGGGTTTGAAGATGTCGTTACATTTGATTGCAGTCTCTGGTCTTGCTTGTTTCCTGGTTGTTGTCTCAATCTGTCTCAGCTCATGTTCATTATTGACCTCTCCTGTTCCACCCTCTGTGATGTAGAGCTCTGTGTAGATCTTATTGAGAAGTGTTGGGTTTCCTTGTTTAGCGATCCCCTCAAAAACACATTGAAACTTCTTCTTTAAATTAGATTTGAGTTCACGTTGACAAATCACAGCAAGCTCATCTGAATGAAGAAATAACAGAGGAATTAATATTACGTCTGTTTTAACGTCTACAGTATTGTAGGACTGTTATAAAGTTTTTAATTATAATAATTTCTTCTCTTAACTGACTGTATAAATGTGTAAATGTTTTCATATTGCATTACAGACTGGTGTGACTGATTATATTATTATTGGTATTATTGATGGTATTATTAATGTTGTCTCTCTCTTTCTCTAAATTAATCACCACAACACATCCCTGCTGCTACTTGATGAGGTCACTAGGTGTTGTGTTAAGGCTGCTACAATATCATTGAGTTACACAGCTACTTTAGCTGTACTTTAGCTACAGCTTTTAAATGTTATAAAACAGCATTCAACATGAGGCAGACAGATCTTACATTTCTCCAGTGTGTCAGCAAGCTCCTTCTGGTTCATTTTCCTCAGGACGTGCAGTGTGATCTTCAGAGCCCCCTCTCTGGCACTGCTCTCCTGCTTCTCATCTTCAGCATCCACCACTTCCTGCTTCTGACTCTCAAAGCCTTCTGGGAGTTCTGGACTAAGAATCCTCTTGAACATCTTCAGCTCGTTCTTCACAAATGTCATCATTTTCTCTTCAAGCAACTGGAATAAATAAAGTAAATAAGTTAAGCAAGAGACAAAATGCTTTCTCATTAACACATTAATGAATGATTGACAGATCAACTTTACTTGAGGTAAACAAAAACAAATGTACATAACAGGACCACATACACTGAATATGGAGGCCAGGTCTGTTTGATGACTCTGGGAAGACTGACCACTGAGAATCTCTGACTCTGATCTCTCCTGTTGGTTTCTGTGGACAAAACATGAGATTACATCTCCTCATCCAGGGAGTACACACACACACACACACACACACACACACACACACACACACACACTCCACACACACACACACTCCACACACACACACACACACACACACACACACACACACACACACACACACACACTCCACACACACACACACTCCACACACACACACACACACACACACACACACACACACACACACACACACACACACACACACACACACACACGGAGGGAATGTTGCGTTTGTTTAATATTGTTTTAGGACTATGAAAATGGACAAAAGGACTAGCCTATGGATTATCACAACAACAAAAATAAATGTGAACATGGGAGAGGAGAAATGACTAGAGACAGTGTTATTTAACTCACTGACCATGACCCATGAGTTCTTCTTACCTTTGTTCAGTAGAAAAGTCTCCCTCTCTAAACGTTATAGGATGTTTCATAGACCTGTCACTCTTCATGGACACACAGCTGGGTACAGGGGAGGCTGGTCTCTCCTGCTTGATTGGTCTTCAACACAACAGAGACAAACATTACATCTCTCATCTACTCTGAGCTCAGATGGGGAAACAGAAGAAGTTTCATTCCAAAAAGCTATATATCCATTTTCAGAAATGTTCGTAAATTAGCTTTTATTGTTTATTAAAGAAGTTATGTTTATGCTAAATTATGTTTATATTTTTTTGCTAAATGAGATGGCACGTGGGTACCTGCTTCTATAAACCAATGAGGAGATGGCACGTGGGTACCTGCTGCTATAAACCAATGAGGAGATGGCACGTGGGTACCTGCTGCTATAAACCAGCGCGAACTGCGTCACAAATAGAACTGACTTCTAGACGCTCGTTGTTAGCGTGCGCGAGCAGTGTGTCATTTTTAACAACGAAATTAATTTAGCGACACGAGCGTTGTAGTCAGCCCCGCTAAAAGGCTGGTGTCGTTACTCTGCCTTCTCCGGGGGCATGTTGAGGTAAATTTACTAGCCGGGAGGGTTGATTTATGTAATTTATTGGTGGACTGGAAAACGCACTCTTGTCTTTTCTATTCCGAGGTTGTTTACTCGCAATATCAGATATTAAGATGTTTTTTTATAATGAATGTTTACTGAGGTTGAGGCTCTGACTAGTGATTATTTACCCGGTGTTCAATACCTGCTATTGAGGCGCCCTGAAAATAATATTCAAAAGATTGGTCCTTGGACACAGAGGGGTTAAACACTAAAGTTACCGTCCATCTAGGGAAGAGAGGAGAACCGGACAGAGGTAGCCAGCATCCGTCAACGAGAGAATTATGTATTGTTAGCTAAGTTAACTAGGATGCTGCTGGTATAGTAGCTAGCTAGCTTACCTAGCTGTACCGACTAGCTTGGCTAGCTAGCTGGTCGTTCTGTACCTCGTCTCGATGAAAATGACGAATCCAGTGAACCACAAAATGAAACAAGGATAGAGAGTGAAAAGGATCTGGCTACACTCATACTGTCCCTGACAGTAAAGAAAAAAGCAAATTGAACAAGAAACTTCGGTGTCTCAACACTGTAGTGAACTCCGTCGTTATTCCCCAAGATCACCTCAGACAACTCTGCGCGTAACCGGACAATATGCTTGGCGCCACACCGAACGTGGACGCGGACAGTTCTGTACGGGGACATAAGCAGTGCAACACAATCAACTAAACCTAGTCTTTGCAGTGGGTTACATTAGTAATATTCATTTTTTATTATTATGTTAAACAAACATTCTATGTTTTTTTATAACAATGTTTTGAGATCTGGGCCCATATCGCCAATGTGTCTCAGAGTAGAAAATTGGTCGTATAAGTGCTGAGAATAAAGACATTTTACACTTATGGGTATAAATTAAAGCTATGCATGAAGTCTCTAGTCCCACCTAGTCGGCAGATATTTAGGACACCTGGTGAGCTGTCCTAAGTAGTTAAGAGTTAACAGCAGGTGTCTTGATAATACTATAGAATAATGCAGTGAGTCAGTGGTTCCTGAGCCACATGTAATTGCTTTGTAGTAGTTAAAAATAATGTTTTATATTTCTATATGATCAATCTATAAATAATATAGACCTACATGCAACAGTGTGTGTTGTGCTTTTGGCAATGATTTATGTATAATTATGTATAACAAGCGATACCATGTATGTCTGCATAGCACTTTGTCTTCATTTTGGCAGATGAACTCATGCTTATTTCTGAAGATTAACTCAGGTTTTCACCCAGTGGCTAAGGAATTGGAGCTGTGGCAGGAGTTGGACCTGTGGCCGAAAGGTGGCTGGTTTGAATCCCGGGCTGGGCGCTGGAAAAAACAGGAGGAATTGATCTGACCACTGGAGGGCTGCTGGGTTCACATCCTCAAAACATTAACCTTTTGTTGATCAGAACTCTAGAGGTTCATCTTCACTGAACCCAAAAATATATATCACTTTTAGTGGTTCCATATATTAAGGAAGTGATAGAAGCCTTTTTGGTTCTATAAGGAACCTTCTTTTCTAAGAGTGTATAATAAACACGTTTATCTTTTGATGATTTAATTATCTACATCATGTTACTTCAAGTTGTCCCTTTGGAGCGCAACATCACATTGTTAAAAAATAATCCTAAATTGGGCATGGCTATAAATTGGGCAATTGAAGGCATCTAGGGTGTAATATGTGTTAGATGAATATGAACATTGTACGCAACGTTGTAGGAAACATTATTGGCAAGGGACTTGATGCCATCAGAATTGGTCAAAAAAAATATGCATTCCATTATATTAGGCAATAATTCAATCGAATAAAATCTAATTGTATTAGTCACATGCGCCGAATACAACAGGTGTAGACCTTACAGTGAAATGCTTACTTACGAGCCCATAAAACAATGCAGGTAAATAAAAAATACGATTAAGAATAAGAAATAAAAGGAACAAATAATTAAAGAGCAGCAGTAAAATAACAATAGTGAGACTATATCCAGGCGGGTACCGGTACAGAGTAAATGTGGAGGCTATATACTGATGGGTACCGGTACAGAGTCAATGTGGAGACTACATACAGGTGGGTACCGGTACAGAGTCAATGTGGAGACTATATACAGGTGGGTACCGGTACAGAGTCAATGTGGAGACTACATACAGGCGGGTACCGGTACAGAGTCAATGTGTGGGGGCACCGGTTAGTTGAGGTAATATGTACATGTAGGTACAGTTATTAAAGTGATTAGATGATAACAGAGAGTAGCAGTGGTGTAAAATGGGGGGGGGCAATGCAAATAGTCTGGGTAGGCATTTGATTAGATGTTCAGTCAGGAGTCTTATGGCTTGGGGGTAGAAGCTGTTTAGAAGCCTCTTGGACCTAGACTTGGCACTCCGGTACCATTTTCCGTGCAATAGCAGAGAGAACAGTCTATGACTAGGGTGGCTGGAGTCTTTGACAATTTTTAGGGCCTTCCTCTGACACCGCCTGGTATAGAGGTCCTGGATGGCAGGAAGCTTGTCCCCAGTGATGTACTGGACTGTACACATTACCCTCTCTAGTGCCTTGCGGTCGGAGGCCAAGCAGTTTCCATACCAGGCAGGGATGCAACCAGCCAGGATGCTCTCGATGGTGCAGCTGTAGAACCTTTTGAGGATCTGAGGACCCATGCCAAATCTTTTCAGTCTCCTGAGGGGGAATAGGTTTTGTCGTTCCCTCTTCCCAACTGTCTTGGTGTGTTTGGACCATGTTAGTTTGTTGGTGATGTGGATGCCAAGGAACTTGAAGCTCTCAACCTGCTCCACTTCAGCCCCGTCGATGAGAATGGGGGAGTGCTCGGTCCTCTTTTTCCTGTAGTCCACAATGATCTCCTTAGTCTTTATGTTGAGGGTTAGGTTGTTATCCTGGCACCACCCGGCCAGGTCTCTGACCTCCTCCCTATAGGCTGTCTCGTCGTTGTCGGTGATCAGGCCTACCACTGTTGTGTCATTGTCAAACTTAATGATGGTGTTGGAGTCGTGCCTGGCCGTGCAGTCATGAGTGAACAGGGAGTACAGAAGGGGACTGAGCACGCACCCCTGAGGGTCCCCTGTGTTGAGGATCAGCGTGGCAGATGTGTTGTTACCTACCCTCACCACCTGGGGGCGGCCTGTCAGAAAGTCCAGGATCCAGTTGCAGAGGGAGGTGTTTAGTCCCAGGATCCTTAGCTTAGTGATGAGCTTTGAGGGCACTATGTTGTTGAATGCTGATCTGTAGTCAGTGAATAGCATTCTCACATAGGTGTTCCTTTAGTCCAGGTGGGAAAGGGCAGTGTGGAGTGCAATAGAGATTGCATCTGTAGATCTTTTAGGGCGGTGTGCAAATTGGAGTGGATCTTGCGTTTCTGGGATAATGGTGTTGATGTGAGCCACATTTTATGTTCAATCAATCAATTGATTTATCTTTTGCTACTTGTAGGCTACTGTCTGTAATTTGTCTCAATATATTTTATGATGTGTAGCCTAACGTGATTTAGTGCATTTTTATTGGGTAAGCATTAGAATAAGGCGCCTCAATATTTGCAGCCATAGGTGGTAATATTCCTCGAGGTGCTGATCCGTCATCAGTATTGTGAAATAATTATAATGTTAATCCTTTGTCAAATATCTATATAATGGATAATATTTCAACCGGACAACAGCGTATTCAATAGAATTGAAAAAGAACGGAGAGTGCGCACAAGGTCATGTGCGTAAACCTCCAGTGAAAATGTTCCTAAAACTAATTATTTTTTAATGTTTTTTCAAAAAACAAGCCTGAAACCATGTATAAAGGCTGTTGACATCTAGTGGAAGCCATAGGAACTGCAATCTGGGAGCTAAATCCCACTATTTTCAATAACAAGTCAATGGAAAACATTGACACATCAAAAAATCCCATTTCCTGGATGGATTTTCCTCGGGTTTTCACCTGCCATATCAGTTCCGTTATACTCACAGACATTATTTTAACAGTTTTATCTACCAATTATATGCATTTCCTAGCTTCTGGGCCTGAGTAACAGGCAGTTCACTTTGGGCACGCCAGACTCTCCAAAATTCAGGATACTTCCCCCTAGCCTTATGAAGTTAATAACTTCTTAAGGCTAGGTGGGACGCTAGCAAACCACCTCGACAACATCCGGTGAAATTGCAGAGCGCCAAATTCAAAACACAAAATTCTTAATATTAAACATTCATGAAAATACAAGTGTCATACATGATTTTTTAGCTTACATTTACATTTTACATTTTAGTCATTTAGCAGACGCTCTTATCCAGAGCGACTTACAGTAGAGTGCATACATTTTATTACATTTTTACATACTGAGACAAGGATATCCCTACCGGCCAAACCCTCCCTACCGGCCAAACCCTCCCTAACCCGGACGACGCTATGCCAATTGTGCGTCGCCCCACGGATCTCCCGGTTGCGGCCGGCTGCGACAGAGCCTGGGCGCGAACCCAGCCCAGCCTGGGCGCGAACCCAGAGACTCTGGTGGCGCAGCTAGCACTGCGATGCAGTGCCCTAGACCACTGCGCCACCCGGGAGCTTAGAATCTTGGTAATCGAACCGCTTTGTGCGATTTACAATAGGCTTTATGGTGAAAGCATTTGATCGTCTGAGGACAGCGCCTCACCAACTTTCTGCATTAGCATAAATGTATAACCTGCACAAGTGTCATAAAACTCAAAAATAGTGATAAGATAAATGACTTACCTTTGAAGATCTTCCTCTGTTGGCAATCCAAGGGGTCCCAGGAACACAATAAATGGTTGTTTTGTTCGATAAAGTCCCTCTCTAAATCCCCAAAACTCTGTTTTGTTGGCTTGTTCTGTTCAGTAATCCACTGGCTCAATGGCGTTCAAAACATGCAGACCAATACATCCTAATAGTACCGGTAAAGTTCATCAAAACATGCAGACCAATACATCCTAATAGTACCGGTAAAGTTCATCAAAACATGCAGACCAATACATCCTAATAGTAGCGGTAAAGTTCATCAAAACATGTAGACCAATACATCCTAATAGTACCGGTAAAGTTCATCAAAACATGTAGACCAATACATCCTAATAGTACCGGTAAAGTTCGTCGAATCATAAAGACCAATACATCCTAATAGTACCGGTAAAGTTCGTCAACATGCAGACCAATACATCCTAATAGAACCGGTAAAGTTCGTCAACATGCAGACCAATACATCCTAATAGTACCGGTAAAGTTCGTCAAAACATGCAGACCAATACATCCTAATAGTACCGGTAAAGTTCGTCGAAACATGCAGACCAATACATCCTAATAGTACCGGTAAAGTTCATCAAAACATGCAGACCAATACATCCTAATAGTACCGGTAAAGTTCGTCAAAACATGCAGACCAATACATCCTAATACTACCGGTAAAGTTCGTCGAAACAAGTCAAACGATGTTTCTAATTAAGGAAAGATTTGAATGGAGAAAACTGATCTGAGAGCAGCGCTCCCTTTCTTTCCATCCTATCAGTACTGATACATGATCCACCGGATGTGATACCTTGTAGTGCTGCTGATCCAGTTTCTACTGGTCTGACTGAGGATATGAACTCTGACCTGTTCACCAGACGTGATACCTTGTCCTTGTACCTTGTAAATAAAAAAATGGAAACAGTAACAGAATAAAATAACAATAATGAGGCTATAAGGAGTACCAGTACTGTGTCAATGTGCAGGGGTACCAGGTAGTTGAGGTAATAATGAGACTATAAGGAGTACCAGTACTGAGTCAATGTGCAGGGGTACCAGGTAGTTGAGGTAATAATGAGACTATAAGGAGTACCAGTACTGAGTCAATGTGCAAGGGTACCAGGTAGTTTAGGTAATAATGAGACTATAAGGAGTACCAGTACTGAGTCAATGTGCAGGGGTACCAGGTAGTTTAGGTAATAATGAGACTATAAGGAGTACCAGTACTGAGTCAATGTGCAGGTGTACCAGGTAGTTTAGGTAATAATGAGTTTATAAGGAGTACCAGTACTGAGTCAATGTGCAGGGGTACCAGGTAGTTTAGGTAATAATGAGACTATAAGGAGTACCAGTACTGAGTCAATGTGCAGGGGTACCAGGTAGTTGAGGTAATAATGAGACTATAAGGAGTACCAGTACTGAGTCAATGTGCAGGGGTACCAGGTAGTTTAGGTAATAATGAGTTTATAAGGAGTACCAGTACTGAGTCAATGTGCAGGGGTACCAGGTAGTTGAGGTAATAATGAGACTATAAGGAGTACCAGTACTGAGTCAATGTGCAGGGGTACCAGGTAGTTGAGGTAATAATGAGACTATAAGGAGTACCAGTACTGAGTCAATGTGCAGGGGTACCAGGTAGTTGAGGTAATAATGAGACTATAAGGAGTACCAGTACTGAGTCAATGTGCAGGGGTACCAGGTAGTTGAGGTAATAATGAGACTATAAGGATTACCAGTACTGAGTCAATGTGCAGGGTACCAGGTAGTTTAGCTAATTGAGGTAATATGTATATGTTGGTAGGGGTAAAACTGACTAGGCTATCAGGATAGATATTATATCTCTTCATCCAGGGAGTGCACACACACACACACACACACACACATACACAGAGGGAATGTTGTGTTTCTTTAATATTGTTTTAGGACTATGAAAATGGACAAAATAATTAGCTTATGGATTATGAAAACAACAAAATAAATGGTAAAATGGGAGAGGAGAAATGACTAAAGACAGTGTTGTTTAACTCACTGACCATGACCCATGAGTTCTTCTTACCTTTGTTCAGTAGAAAAGTCTCCCTCTCTAAAGTACAGAGGAGGATCCATAGACCAATCACTCTTCATGGACACACAGCTGGGTCCAGGGGAGGCTGGTCTCTCCTGCTTAGTTGGACTTCAACACAACAGAGACAAACATTACATCTCTCACATACAGTGATTTGTTTAAAATCTGTCACTTGATGGTTTCATTTCAGAGAGACATAAATCATGTTTTTTTTGCAAAATGCTATATATCTGCCTCACTCTAAAATGTGACCGACCAGCTCAATTTGGTAATTAAGTAAACTAAATATAACTAAATAAACAAAATGTATGGTGTTTTTGGTTTATGTCAATTTATTTGTTTGTTATGCTATAAGTGGTTATTTTATGGTTGTAAGTGGTAAAATTCTCTAGAAGATTGTATATTTTGCAAATCTGAGTGATTACTACTTTAGTAAGGAATTATGCATTATTCAGTACCACTTCAGTTACTACATAATTCCAATAGATGGCAGCATAAGACCACAAATGACATTTCATAAGATTAGTTTAGTTTTCTCCCTGGATACACCACCACTCCCCCTCACAGAAAAACTCCTGTGTTCGCTTCTTTTTGTCCCTTTCCACACTGCTAACGCAAGAGGAAGGCCTGAAATATTTAACAGATTACTGTGAAGTAATATTATAATGATTCATGTTTATTATTACCTGTTTTTATCTGAAAGCGAAGGGCATGTTGAGGTAAATGTACTAACCGGGAGGGTTGAATTATGTAATTTATTGGTGGGCTGGAAGACGCACTCTTGTCTTTTATATTCCGAGGTTGTTTACTCACAATATCAGATATTAAGATGTTTTATAATGAATGTATACTGAGGTTGAGGTTCTGACTAGGGATTATTTACCCGGGGTTCAATACCTGCTATAATCACTATATTTTTGCTCTCCCAAAAGCAACACAGCTCTAATACCAGATATATAGCTAACTAAAGTAGTGCTCTAATACCAGATATATAGCTAACTAAAGTAATGCTCTAATACCAGATATATAGCTAACTAAAGTAATGCTCTAATACCAGATATATAGCTAACTAAAGTAATGCTCTAATACCAGATATATAGCTAACTAAAGTAATGCTCTAATACCAGATATATAGCTAACTAAAGTAGTGCTCTAATACCAGATATATAGCTAACTAAAGTAATGCTCTAATACCAGATATATAGCTAACTAAAGTAATGCTCTAATACCAGATATATAGCTAACTAAAGTAATGCTCTAATACCAGATATATAGCTAACTAAAGTAATGCTCTAATACCAGATATATAGCTAACTAAAGTAATGCTCTAATACCAGATATATAGCTAACTAAAGTAATGCTCTAATACCAGATATATAGCTAACTAAAGTAATGCTCTAATACCAGATATATAGCTAACTAAAGTAATGCTCTAATACCAGATATATAGCTAACTAAAGTAATGCTCTAATACCAGATATATAGCTAACTAAAGTAATGCTCTAATACCAGATATATAGCTAACTAAAGTAATGCTCTAATACCAGATATATACCTAACTAAAGTAATGCTCTAATACCAGATATATAGCTAACTAAAGTAATGCTCTAATACCAGATATATAGCCAACTAAAGTAATGCCCTAATACCAGATATATAGCTAACTAAAGTAATGCTCTAATACCAGATATATAGCTAACTAAAGTAATGCCCTAATACTAGATATATAGCTAACTAAAGTAATGCTCTAATACCAGATATATAGCTAACTAAAGTAATGCTCTAATACCAGATATATAGCTAACTAAAGTAGTGCTCTAATACCAGATATATAGCTAACTAAAGTAATGCTCTAATACCAGATATATAGCTAACTAAAGTAATGCTCTAATACCAGATATATAGCTAACTAAAGTAATGCTCTAATACCAGATATATAGCTAACTAAAGTAATGCTCTAATACCAGATATATAGCTAACTAAAGTAATGCTCTAATACCAGATATATAGCTAACTAAAGTAATGCTCTAATGCCAGATATATAGCTAACTAAAGTAATGCTCTAATACCAGATATATAGCTAACTAAAGTAATGCTCTAATACCAGATATATAGCTAACTAAAGTAGTGCTCTAATACCAGATATATAGCTAACTAAAATAATGCCCCAATACGAGATATATAGCTAACTAAAGTAATGAGTGGCCATTTTAGAAATTCATGGGACATATAGTCTGTGGTTTCATGCTATTTTATGTCAATCATATTGCTGCTTGTAGCCTATAACTGATGCTTCATGGTCTTATGCCTCCATCTATTGGAAATATTTAGCAATTAAAAGGTATACATTCACGTACAGACATTGGGGAGGGAGCTGAGAATAAAGTGTATTTTTCCTTAGATCTCAAACCTGCCCCACCTATCCCATTCCAGTTGCTGCACTTTCAAATAGAGGTTTCTAGGTCACCCTGTTCAAACCACATTTGAAAAATAAAACTAATGTGTCTTGTTTATCAAGTGTTCTGCCTTGCAATAATAAATATTATAAAATAACAAAACAATAAAAGCAAAATGCTTAGACAGGTTTTGATTAACAAAATAATCAAAATGGTATTTAGTACTATAATTCTATTTACTAACATAATATTATTACTAAAACAGTTTCTAAAAGTGTTCTAGGCTACCCTACACTAGAATTAGGGTTAAGGACAAAATAGGTATTATGAAGGGTTAGAGTTTCTGTATAGCACTTTGTGACATCTGCTGATGTAAAAGGGACTTTATAAATACATTTGATTGATTGTCTGGTTTAGGGTTTTTAAGGCAAAAAATCAGTATGTGTTTATAGCTCTCTTGCTCCTCCCTGTGGCCTTCTGTGGGTACTACATAACTAATTCACAACACTTGCTAGGCTCATAAGGTAGCAACTGCGTCAGATCTACAAATCAATGAGCTAGACCTGTCCATTTGGTTTGTAACTCAGTGAACCTGCGCAGCATCAATTCAATGCCTACGAATGAAGATTTCGATGCATATCAAATTACCCAGCAGCCATTTAGAAACAAGATGTCGTAAAAAAATTAATCATCTTATTTCAAAAATGTATTGTGGCTGTTTAAATCGGCCACATCTTGAAAAAGAGGACAGTAATAATAGTAATAATAATTTAATAAAGATATACCCATCTAAAATCTATTAACTGATCATCTGAGAACAGTAATATTGAAGCAACCATTTCTGATGAAAAAACGAATGTGATGCATTTTGGAAATAAACTGTTAATAATTATTTTAAAAATTGTCATCTCACCTCTTAGCTTTGGTGTCATGTTCCCCAGAGAGTCTCATTTTAGAGGCAGGGCCCCCCTCCTCTCTCTCCCCAGAAAGACTCATTTTAGAGGCAGGGCCCCCCTCCTCTCTCTCCCCAGAAAGACTCATTTTAGAGGCAGGACCCCCCTCCTCTCTCTCCCCAGAGAGACTCATTTTAGAGGCAGGTCCCCCCTCCTCTCTCTCCCCAGAGAGACTCATTTTAGAGGCAGGTCCCCCCTCCTCTCTCTCCCCAGAGAGACTCATTTTAGAGCACTGACCCCTAAACAGAGATCCAACATGTTGGTTGTGGTTAACACAGTGACAACTAAACAGAAATCCAGCATGTTGGTTGTGGTTAACACAGTGACAACTAAACAGAGATCCAACATGTTGCTTGTGGTTAACACAGTGACAACTAAACAGAGATCCAACATGTTGGTTGTGGTTAACACAGTGACAACTAAACAGAGATCCAGCATGTTGCTTGTGGTTAATACAGTGACAACTAAACAGAGATCCAACATGTTGGTTGTGGTTAACACAGTGACAACTAAACAGAGATCCAGCATGTTGCTTGTGGTTAATACAGTGACAACTAAACAGAGATCCAACATGTTGCTTGTGGTTAATACAGTGATTCTTTAAAGTCAATTGTTATCATTTATTAATGATCTCTTATGAAACATTTACTAACAGACATATGGAAACAGTCAGATGATTTAATTCAATCACATGAATATGTAGCTGTAAAATGACATCTCCATGGTAACTATGAATAACAATAATAAGTCACTGTTTGTTAAGGTAGTTATAGACAGTACAACAACAATAATAATAATAATAATAATAATAATAAGTCACTGTTTGTTAAGGTAGTTATAGACAGTACAGCAACAATAATAATAATAATAATAATAATAATAAGTCACTGTTTGTTAAGGTAGTTATAGACAGTACAACAACAATAATAATAATAATAATAATAAGTCACTGTTTGTTAAGGTAGTTATAGACAGTACAGCAACAACAATAATAATAATAATAATAATAATAATAATGATAATAATAAGTCACTGTTTGTTAAGGTAGTTATAGACAGTACAGCAACAATAATAATAATAATAATAATAATAAGTCACTGTTTGTTAAGGTAGTTATAGACAGTACAGCAACAATAATAATAATAATAATAATAATAATAAGTCACTGTTTGTTAATGTAGTTATAGACAGTACAGCAACAACAATAATAATAATAATAATAATAATAATTATAATAAGTCACTGTTTGTTAAGGTAGTTATAGACAGTACAGCAACAATAATAATAATAATAATAATAATAATAAGTCACTGTTTGTTAAGGTAGTTATAGACAGTACAACAACAATAATAATAATAATAATAATAATAATAATAATAATAAGTCACTGTTTGTTAAGGTAGTTATAGACAGTACAGCAACAATAATAATAATAATAATAAGTCACTGTTTGTTAAGGTAGTTATAGACAGTACAGCAACAACAATAATAATAAAAATAATAATAATAATAATAATAATAATAAGTCACTGTTTGTTAAGGTAGTTCTAGACAGTACAGCAACAATAATAATAATAATAATAAGTCACTGTTTGTTAAGGTAGTTATAGACAGTACAGCAACAACAATAATAATAAAAATAATAATAATAATAATAATAATAATAAGTCACTGTTTGTTAAGGTAGTTCTAGACAGTACAGCAACACAAGGCCATGTCTCACACTTATTTGTGTGAATTAACAGTAGGCTATTTATTGTCTTTCAATCTGTTGTTTTCTAAATGTATCTGAGAATATAGACAGAAGGGCTAAAACGGACATGATTGATCTGAGGGGGAAATCTTTGATCCATTTAGAAAGTGTATTTGCAACAGGTAAGAGATGTTATATTATGTAAAGTAGGCTATGTTATAATGTATAATAGTGGGTTGTTAGCGATATGTAGATGTTATATTATGTAAAGTAGACTAGGTTATAATGTATAGTAGTGGGTTGTTAGTGATATGTAGATGTTATATTATGTAAAGTAGACTAGGTTATAATGTATAATAGTGGGTTGTTAGCGATATGTAGATGTTATATTATGTAAAGTAGACTAGGTTATAATGTATAGTAGTGGGTTGTTAGTGATATGTAGATGTTATATTATGTAAAGTAGACTAGGTTATAATGTATAGTAGTGGGTTGTTAGTGATATGTAGATGTTATATTATGTAAAGTAGACTAGGTTATAATGTATAGTAGTGGGTTGTTAGTGATATGTAGATGTTACATTATGTAAAGTAGACTAGGTTATGATGTATAGTAGCAGTTTGTTAGTAATATGCAGATTGAGGGTCTATACCTCAGCTATAACCTACATATAATAGATGACCAGTCTAAACATGTTCAGATCAGTTGACATAATGTTATAGTCCTACCAGTAGCAGGACAGAGAATGTACTGTATATAACCTACATATCATAGATGACCAGCCTAAACCTGTTCAGATCAGTTCACAGAGACCATCAGGTTTGTCAACAACAGTGATCATAGCTCCAACCTACTCTGACTATTGAATGTCTGACATCGACCTAACCTGATAATAGTTTGTAGGTAGCCTAGACCTACAGTACGAGAGTCTGCCTGTCTTTCCTACATACCAACACATTTATTCAATGTTACTGAGAAATATGTGTCACAGTTTCAACAGCCATTTTGTAACTGCGTAGGCTACAAACATACTTTTAATTTCATATGAGGAAATCACATAACTTACAGTCACTGGTGCAGCCGCCTGTTTTCTGGCAGATGAAGTAGCTTTCATAGACAACTCATTCAACCAGCCTAAACAACAGTAAATAAAAGATGTCAAACGGTCAAAAGTGAATCCTGATAGAGTCATATACATTAGAGAGAGGTATATATATCCTGATAGAGCCATATACATTAGAGAGAGGTATATATATCCTGATATAGTCATATACATTAGAGAGAGGTATATATATCCTGATAGAGCCATATACATTAGAGAGGTATATGTATCCTGATATAGCCATATACATTAGAGAGAGTAATATATATCCTGATATAGTCATATACATTAGAGAGAGGTATATATATCCTGATATAGCCATATACATTAGAGAGAGGTATATATATCCTGATATAGTCATATACATTAGAGAGAGGTATATATATCCTGATATAGTCATATACATTAGAGAGGTATATATATCCTGATATAGCCATATACATTAGAGAGAGGTATATATATCCTGATAGAGCCATGTACATTAGAGAGAGGTATATATATATCCTGATAGAGTCATATACATTATTGAGAGGTATATTGCTACAGATGTTGGATCTTAATATGTGCCATTGTGCTACAACTGGAAAATAGTCCTGCAGGAACAGGACGTTTGAATTATTACGTGGATTGTAATAATGAACCCTTTTAAAATGGAAAAGTTAAATTTATCATCTTCAGAAACCTTTTTTAAAGCTTAAATACACTCAAATACACTACACATTTTAGTTTTCCTGCAGCAGGGTGATCATATTTTTCTTTCCCCATGCTGTGTCCCTCACCAACTGGCCACCTGGCCCATAGAGACTAAAGGACTATGCTGTGTCCCTCACCAACTGGCCACCTGGCCCATAGAGACTAAAGGACTATGCTGTGGCCCTCACCAACTGGCCACCTGGTCCATAGAGACTAAAGGACTATGCTGTGGCCCTCACCAACTGGCCATCTGGCCCATAGAGACTAAAGGACTAGGCTGTGGCCCTCACCAACTGGCCATCTGGCCCATAGAGACTAAAGGACTATGCTGTGGCCCTCACCAACTGGCCATCTGGCCCATAGAGACTAAAGGACTATGCTGTGGCCCTCACCAACTGGCCATCTGGTCCATAGAGACTAAAGGACTATGCTGTGTCCCTCACCAACTGGCCACCTGGCCCATAGAGACTAAAGGACTATGCTGTGGCCCTCACCAACTGGCCACCTGGTCCATAGAGACTAAAGGACTATGCTGTGGCCCTCACCAACTGGCCATCTGGCCCATAGAGACTAAAGGACTAGGCTGTGGCCCTCACCAACTGGCTATCTGGCCCATAGAGACTAAAGGACTATGCTGTGGCCCTCACCATCTGGCCATCTGGCCCATAGAGACTAAAGGACTATGCTGTGTCCCTCACCAACTGGCCACCTGGCCCATAGAGACTAAAGGACTATGCTGTGGCCCTCACCAACTGGCTATCTGGCCCATAGAGACTAGAGGACTATGCTGTGACCCTCACCAACTGGCCACCTGGCCCATAGAGACTAAAGGACCTTGCTGTGGCCCTCACCAACTGGCCCATAGAGACTAGAGGACTATGCTGTGTCCCTCACCAACTGGCCATCTGGTCCATAGAGACTAAAGGACTATGCTGTGTCCCTCACCAACTGGCCACCTGGTCCATAGAGACTAAAGGACTATGCTGTGGCCCTCACCAACTGGCCATCTGGCCCATAGAGGCTAAAGGACTATGCTGTGGCCCTCACCAACTGGCCACCTGGTCCATAGAGACTAAAGGACTATGCTGTGGCCCTCACCATCTGGCCACCTGGCCCATAGAGACTAAAGGACTATGCTGTGGCCATCACCAACTGGCCATCTGGTCCATAGAGACTAAAGGACTATGCTGTGGCCCTCACCATCTGGCCACCTGGCCCATAGAGACTAAAGGACTATGCTGTGGCCCTCACCAACTGGCCATCTGGCCCATGGAGACTAAAGGACTATGCTGTGGCCCTCACCAACTGGCCTTCTGGTCCATAGAGACTAAATGACTATGCTGTGGCCCTCACCAACTGGCCACCTGGTCCATAGAGACTAAAGGACTATGCTGTGGCCCTCACCAACTGGCCACCTGGTCCATAGAGACTAAAGGACTATGCTGTGGCCCTCACCAACTGGCCACCTGGTCCATAGAGACTAAAGGACTATGCTGTGGCCCTCACCAACTGGCCATCTGGCCCATAGAGACTAAAGGACTATGCTGTGGCCCTCACCAACTGGCCACCTGGTCCATAGAGACTAAAGGACTATGCTGTGGCCCTCACCAACTGGCCATCTGGCCCATAGAGACTAAAGGACTATGCTGTGGCCCTCACCAACTGGCCACCTGGTCCATAGAGACTAAAGGACTATGCTGTGGCCCTCACCAACTGGCCATCTGGCCCATAGAGACTAAAGGACTATGCTGTGGCCCTCACCAACTGGCCATCTGGTCCATAGAGACTAAAGGACTATGCTGTGGCCCTCACCAACTGGCCACCTGGTCCATAGAGACTAAAGGACTATGCTGTGGCCCTCACCAACTGGCCATCTGGCCCATAGAGACTAAAGGACTATGCTGTGGCCCTCACCAACTGGCCACCTGGTCCATAGAGACTAAAGGACTATGCTGTGGCCCTCACCAACTGGCCATCTGGCCCATAGAGACTAAAGGACTATGCTGTGGCCCTCACCAACTGGCCATCTGGTCCATAGAGACTAAAGGACTATGCTGTGGCCCTCACCAACTGGCCATCTGGTCCATAGAGACTAAAGGACTATGCTGTGGCCCTCACCAACTGGCCATCTGGCCCATAGAGACTAAAGGACTATGCTGTGGCCCTCACCAACTGGCCACCTGGCCCATAGAGACTAAAGGACTATGCTGTGGCCCTCACCAACTGGCCATCTGGCCCATAGAGACTAAAGGACTATGCTGTGGCTCTCACCAACTGGCCACCTGGCCCATAGAGACTAAAGGAATATGCTGTGGCCCTCACCAACTGGCCACCTGGCCCATAGAGACTAAAGGACTATGCTGTGGCCCTCACCAACTGGCCATCTGGCCCATAGAGACTAAAGGAATATGCTGTGGCTCTCACCAACTGGCCACCTGGCCCATAGAGACTAAAGGAATATGCTGTGGCCCTCACCAACTGGCCATCTGGCCCATAGAGACTAAAGGACTATGCTGTGGCTCTCACCAACTGGCCACCTGGCCCATAGAGACTAAGGGACTATGCTGTGGCCCTCACCATCTGGCCATCTGGCCCATAGAGACTAAAGGACTATCCACTCTAACCTGTGAGGGAAAAAGTATGTATTCACCTTATTTGTTGGATATGTAACAGTTATTTGCTTAACGAACAGTAAGATATTTCTGTCCTGCTAATGCTGTATTTTATGGTCTCCACTCTGCACCCTGCAGCTAGTCTGGGTGTTGAGGACATGGGTTCTATAGCTGACAATTGACTTGTGTTGGTGATTAAAAGCTAGCATTCTATAGACAAGATGTGGTGTGACTCGAGATAGAGACAAGACGAGATAGAGAGAGCCTGGAAGAGCTAAGAACAATGTGTCAATACGTCAACTGTATAGCCACTGTACTGTATATCAACTGTACTGTATATCCACTGTATATTCTTTTTACTGTATATCAACTGTATATCCACTGTACTGTATATCAACTGTATATCCACTGTACTGTATAGCCACTGTATATAAACTGTATATCCACTGTACTGTATATCAACTGTATATCCACTGTACTATATATCAACTGTATAGCCACTGTACTATATATCAACTGTATAGCCACTGTACTATATATCAACTGTATAGCCACTGTACTGTATATGTGTATATCCACTGTACTGTATATCAACTGTATATCCACTGTACTGTATATCAACTGTATAGCCACTGTACTATATATCAACTGTATAGCCACTGTACTGTATATGTGTATATCCACTGTACTGTATATCAACTGTATATCCACTGTACTGTATATCAACTGTATAGCCACTGTACTATATATCAACTGTATAGCCACTGTACTATATATCAACTGTATAGCCACTGTACTGTATATGTGTATATCCACTGTACTGTATATCAACTGTATATCCACTGTACTGTATATCAACTGTATAGCCACTGTACTATATATCAACTGTATAGCCACTGTACTATATATCAACTGTATAGCCACTGTACTGTATATGTGTATATCCACTGTACTGTATATCAACTGTATATCCACTGTACTGTATATGTGTATATCCACTGTACTGTACTGTATATGTGTATATCCACTGTTCATTCTCTTATAGCTCTATGCTCACTCTATCTAGTTGTGTATAATGTTGTAGGGAAACTTTGTGTAAACTCTTCTGTCTGTATTCTGTCTCTAAATGTTGTCTATCACTAGCAGCACCATATCACCAAGGAAAATGATGTGTACAGATGTAGGATCTTAATTTGATCACCCCCCACTGCAGAAGAACTTTCCTGCAATGCAGGAAATGTAAAACTTGTTGTGTATTTGAGGTTTAAAAAGGCTCACAACCAAAACATGTCAAGTCATTGAGATATTTTCCGTTCTGCTGAGAGAGCAGCTTCCTGATGACTAGCGCTCTGTATATTCTGATGGGTGAGGCCTGAGCTGGAATGTGAAGCTAACTGAACCTGGCTAACACTCTGTATATTCTGATGGGTGAGGCCTGAGCTGGAATGTGAAGCTAACTGAATCTGGCTAACACTCTGTATATTCTGATGGGTGAGGTCTGAGCTGGAATGTGAAGCTAACTGAATCTGGCTAACACTCTGTATATTCTGATGGGTGAGGCCTGAGCTGGAATGTGAAGCTAACTGAACCTGGCTAACACTCTGTATATTCTGATGGGTGAGGCCTGAGCTGGAATGTGAAGCTAACTGAACCTGGCTAACACTCTGTATATTCTGATGGATGAGGCCTGAGCTGGAATGTGAAGCTAACTGAAGCTGGCTAACACTCTGTATATTCTGATGGATGAGGTCTGAGCTGGAATGTGAAGCTAACTGAACCTGGCTAACACTCTGTATATTCTGATGGGTGAGGCCTGAGCTGGAATGTGAAGCTAACTGAACCTGGCTAACACTCTGTATATTCTGATGGATGAGGCCTGAGCTGGAATGTGAAGCTAACTGAAGCTGGCTAACACTCTGTATATTCTGATGGATGAGGTCTGAGCTGGAATGTGAAGCTAACTGAACCTGGCTAACACTCTGTATATTCTGATGGGTGAGGCCTGAGCTGGAATGTGAAGCTAACTGAACCTGGCTAACACTCTGTATATTCTGATGGATGAGGCCTGAGCTGGAATGTGAAGCTAACTGAAGCTGGCTAACTTTAGAAAACCAGTATATCTAGCTTGCATCATAGTACACCCCTCAGGCTACGTTCAGGTTTCAGCATCAGGTATCAACAGCCGAGTCGTAGGCTACAACCTGGGTTGTATTCATTAGTTTACTCCAGAGCCAACAGTTTTAAATGTTACAGAAACAGTTTACTCCAAACGCTGTACAACGTGGACTAAACGGTTTCTGTTGCCAAACGTTTTGCTACGATGGGCACTAATGAACGCACACAACCTGTTTAGAGGAAGTGTAAGTTGTTGTTAGGCTTTCCACAATATTTATATGTCTCTCTTTCACACAACAAACCTTCCTGAGTGAAAAGCATAAAAAGTAGAATAGAAAGAGTTAGAAAAATGTTATTTTGTTGCTTGTTGTGTTTTAAGCCTGTTTTGAGAAGACAAGTCTGTAGACCTATGATACAGTACACTCTTAGAATAAAGGGTTCCAAACGGGTCCTCCGGCTGTCCCCATAGGAGATTATTTTGGGTTCCAGGTAGAACCCTTCTGGCTTCCATGTAGAACCCTCTGTGGAAAGGGTTCTGTATGGAACCCAAAAAGGTTCTACCTAGTACCAAAAAGGGTTCTACAAAGGGTTCTCCTATGGGGACAGCCAGAGAACCCTTTTAGATTCTAGATAGTGTAGGAGCGATCACCCTGGAGCACACAGATGGGCACAGAACGAATTCACCCCACGCATCTAATTTATATCAAACATTTTAAGGAGAAGAGGACTATTATAACACTGTCAACCAGAAATATCATCAAGTATATGAATACACATAACAATATCATCAACGATATGAATACACATAACAATATCATCAACTATATGAATACACATAACAATATCATCAACTATATGAATACACATAACAATATCATCAACTATATGAATACACATAACAATATCATCAACTATATGAATACACATAACAATATCATCAACTATATGAATACACATAACAATATCATCAACTATATGAATACACATAACAATATCATCAACTATATGAATACACATAACAATATCATCAACTATATGAATACACATAACAATATCATCAACTATATGAATACACATAACAATATCATCAACTATATGAATACACATAACAATATCATTAACTATATGAATACACATAACAAGACCATCAACTATATGAATACACATAACAATATCATCAACTATATGAATACACATAACAATATCATCAACTATATGAATACACATAACAATATCATCAACTATATTAATACACATTACAATATCATCAACTATATGAATACACATAACAATATCATCAACTATATGAATACACATAACAATATCATCAACTATATGAATACACATAACAATATCATCAACTATATGAATACACATTACAATATCATCAACTATATGAATACACATAACAATATCATCAACTATATGAATACACATAACAATCGTCGTCTTACCTTTTATCTCTCAATAGAAACAGAGTCTGAATGATCATTCGGTCGTTGAAAGTTACTTCCTTGTGCTCTGCTCATTTACATATCAGGTTCTGCCTGTTCTCTCTCCACTCCCTCTCTCTTTACAGCTCTTACAATGTGCCTTGGAATACATTCTACAACTGTCTGGAACTCTATTGGAGGGATGTGACACCATTCTTCCACAAGAAATTCCATCATTTGTTGTTTTGTTGATGGTTGTGTTCTATTGTGTTGAGACCTGGTGACCTGGAGACATGGCATATTGTGAAACATCAGCAAGTTCAGCAGTCTTTATCACTGAAGCTCCTGACAAACGTGCCCCAACAATCACCAATCTTTAAGCTCTTCCCGAGCAGGGTCACATTCTCTCCTGGTAGCAGCTCCTCTCTCTCCAGGGGTAGCAGCTCCTCTCTCTCCAGGGGTAGCAGCTCCTCTCTCCCCAGGGGTAGCAGCTCCTCTCTCCCCAGGGGTAGCAGCTCCTCTCTCTCCCCAGGGGTAGCAGCTCCTCTCTCTCCTGGGGTAGCAGCTCCTCTCTCCCCAGGGGTAGCAGCTCCTCTCTCTCCCCAGGGGTAGCAGCTCCTCTCTCCCCAGGGGTAGCAGCTCCTCTCTCCCCAGGGGTAGCAGTTCCTCTCTCCCCAGGGGTAGCAGCTCCTCTCTCTCCCCAGGGGTAGCAGCTCCTCTCTCCCCAGGGGTAGCAACTCCTCTCTCTCCCCAGGGGTAGCAACTCCTCTCTCTCCCCAGGGGTAAAAGCTCCTCTCTCCCCAGGGGTAGCAGCTCCTCTCTCCCCAGGGGTAGCAACTCCTCTCTCTCCAGGGGTAGCAGCTCCTCTCTCCCCAGGGGTAGCAGCTCCTCTCTCCCCAAAGGTAAAAACTCCTCTCTCCCCAGGGGTAGCAGCTTCTCTCTCCCCAGGGGTAGCAGCTCCTCTCTCTCCCCAGGGGTAGCAGCTCTCCTCTCTCCCCAGGGGTAGCAGCTCCTCTCTCTCCAGGGGTAGCAGCTACTCTCTCCCCAGGGGTAGCAGCTCCTCTCTCCCCAGGGGTAGCAGCTCCTCTCTCTCCAGGGGTAGCAGCTCCTCTCTCCCCAGGGGTAGCAGCTCCTCTCTCCCCAGGGGTAGCAGCTCCTCTCTCCCCAGGGGTAGCAGCTCCTCTCTCCCCAGGGGTAGCAGCTCCTCTCTCCCCAGGGGTAGCAGCTCCTCTCTCCCCAGGGGTAGCAGCTCCTCTCTCTCACCAGGGGTAACAGCTCATCTCTCCCCAGGGGTAGCAGCTCCTCTCTCTCCCCAGGGGTAGCAGCTCTCCTCTCTCCCCAGGGGTAGCAGCTCTCTCTCCCCAGGGGTAGCAGCTCCTCTCTCCCCAGGGGTAGCAGCTCTCCTCTCTCCCCAGGAGTATCAGCTCATCTCTCCCCTAGGATTTGAAGACATTGGTGGCTTAGCCCATAGCCAGTAGGGGGGTCCAGGACGGAATTTCAACAGCCAAATGAATGAATACATCTCTCTCTCTCTCGTAATTAGAATCCCTATAGCAGCTTTAAGTGATACAGTCTATATATCATATTCTGTTGCTGTCTCTGTGTCTTGTCTGGTGTCTCTCTCCATCATACCCTATTCTGTTGCTGTCTCTGTGTCTTGCCTGGTGTTGCTCTCCATCATATCCTATTCTGTTGCTGTCTCTATGTCTTGGCTGGTGTCTCTCCATCATATAATATTCTGTTGCTGTCTATGTGTCTTGTCTGGTGTTGCTCTCCATCATATCCTATTATGTTGCTGTCTCTGTGTCTTGTCTGGTGTCTCTCTCCATCATTTCCTATTCTGTTGCTGTCTCTGTGTCTTGTCTGGTGTCTCTCTCCATCATATCCTATTCTGTTGTTATCTCTGTGTCTTGTTTGGTGTCTCTCTCAATCATATCCTATTCTGTTGCTGTCTCTGTCTTGTCTGGTGTCTCTCTCCATCATATCCTATCCTGTTGCTGTCTCTGTGTCTTGTCTGGTGTCTCTCTCCCTCATATCATATTATGTTGCTGTCTCTATGTCTTGTCTGGTGTCTCTCTCCATCATATCCTATTCTGTTGCTGTCTCTATGTCTTGTCTGGTGTCTCTCCATTATATCATATTCTGTTGCTGTCTCTGTGTCTTGTCTGGTGTCTCTCTCCATCATACCCTATTCTGTTGCTGTCTCTGTGTCTTGCCTGGTGTTGCTCTCCATCATATCCTATTCTGTTGCTGTCTCTATGTCTTGGCTGGTGTCTCTCCATCATATAATATTCTGTTGCTGTCTATGTGTCTTGTCTGGTGTTGCTCTCCATCATATCCTATTATGTTGCTGTCTCTGTGTCTTGTCTGGTGTCTCTCTCCATCATTTCCTATTCTGTTGCTGTCTCTGTGTCTTGTCTGGTGTCTCTCTCCATCATATCCTATTCTGTTGTTGTCTCTGTGTCTTGTCTGGTGTTTCTTTCCATCATATCCTATTCTGTTGCTGTCTCTGTCTTGTCTGGTGTCTCTCTCCATCATATCCTATTCTGTTGCTGTCTCCGTGTCTTGTTTGGTGTCTCTCTCAATCATATACTATTATGTTGCTTTCTCTGTGTCTTGTCTGGTGTCTCTCCATCATATCCTATTCTGTTGCTGTCTCTATATCTTGTCTGGTGTCTCTCCATCATATCCTATTATATTGCTGTCTCTGTGTCTTGTCTGGTGTCTCTCTCCATCATATCCTATTCTGTTGCTGTCTCTATGTCTTGTCTGGTGTCTTTCTCCATCATATCCTATTCTGTTGCTGTCTCTATATCTTGTCTTTTGTCTCTCCATCATATCCTATTATGTTGCTGTCTCTGTGTCTTGTCTGGTGTCTCTCTCTATCATGTCCTATTCTTCTGCCTCTGTGTCTTGTCTGGTGTCTCTCTCCATCATATCCTATTCTGGTGCTGTCTCCGTGTCTTGTTTGGTGTCTCTCTCAATCATATACTATTATGTTGATGTCTCTGTGTCTTGTCTGGTGTCTCTCCATCATATCCTATTCTGTTGCTGTCTCTGTGTCTTGTCTGGTGTCTCTCTCCCTCATATCATATTATGTTGCTGTCTCTATGTCTTGTCTGGTGTCTCTCTCCATCATATCCTATTCTGTTGCTGTCTCTATGTCTTGTCTGGTGTCTCTCCATTATATCATATTCTGTTGCTGTCTCTGTGTCTTGTCTGGTGTCTCTCTCCATCATACCCTATTCTGTTGCTGTCTCTGTGTCTTGCCTGGTGTTGCTCTCCATCATATCCTATTCTGTTGCTGTCTCTATGTCTTGGCTGGTGTCTCTCCATCATATAATATTCTGTTGCTGTCTATGTGTCTTGTCTGGTGTTGCTCTCCATCATATCCTATTATGTTGCTGTCTCTGTGTCTTGTCTGGTGTCTCTCTCCATCATTTCCTATTCTGTTGCTGTCTCTGTGTCTTGTCTGGTGTCTCTCTCCATCATATCCTATTCTGTTGTTGTCTCTATGTCTTGTCTGGTGTCTTTCTCCATCATATCCTATTCTGTTGCTGTCTCTATATCTTGTCTTTTGTCTCTCCATCATATCCTATTCTGTTGCTGTCTCTGTGTCTTGTCTGGTGTCTCTCTCTATCATGTCCTATTCTTCTGCCTCTGTGTCTTGTCTGGTGTCTCTCTCCATCATATCCTATTCTGGTGCTGTCTCCGTGTCTTGTTTGGTGTCTCTCTCAATCATATACTATTATGTCGATGTCTCTGTGTCTTGTCTGGTGTCTCTCCATCATATCCTATTCTGTTGCTGTCTCTGTGTCTTGTCTGGTGTCTCTCTCCCTCATATCATATTATGTTGCTGTCTCTATGTCTTGTCTGGTGTCTCTCTCCATCATATCCTATTCTGTTGCTGTCTCTATGTCTTGTCTGGTGTCTCTCCATTATATCATATTCTGTTGCTGTCTCTGTGTCTTGTTTGGTGTCTCTCTCCATCATACCCTATTCTGTTGCTGTCTCTGTGTCTTACCTGGTGTTGCTCTCCATCATATCCTATTCTGTTGCTGTCTCTATGTCTTGGCTGGTGTCTCTCCATCATATAATATTCTGTTGCTGTCTATGTGTCTTGTCTGGTGTTGCTCTCCATCATATCCTATTATGTTGCTGTCTCTGTGTCTTGTCTGGTGTCTCTCTCCATCATTTCCTATTCTGTTGCTGTCTCTGTGTCTTGTCTGGTGTCTCTCTCCATCATATCCTATTCTGTTGTTGTCTCTGTGTCTTGTCTGGTGTCTCTTTCCATCATATCCTATTCTGTTGCTGTCTCTATGTCTTGTCTGGTGTCTCTCTCCATCATTTCCTATTATGTTGATGTCGCTGTGTCTTGTCTGGTGTCTCTCTCCATCATATCCTATTCTGTTGCTGTCTCTATGTCTTGTCTGGTGTCTCTCTCCATCATTTCCTATTATGTTGATGTCGCTGTATCTTGTCTGGTGTCTCTCTCCATCATATCCTATTCTGTTGCTGTCTCCGTGTCTTGTTTGGTGTCTCTCTCAATCATATACTATTATGTTGCTCTCTCTATGTCTTGTCTGGTGTCTCTCCATCATATCCTATTCTGTTGCTGTCTCTATATCTTGTCTGGTGTCTCTCCATCATATCCTATTATATTGCTGTCTCTGTGTCTTGTCTGGTGTCTCTCTCCATCATATCCTATTCTGTTGCTGTCTCTATGTCTTGTCTGGTGTCTTTCTCCATCATATCCTATTCTGTTGCTGTCTCTATATCTTGTCTTTTGTCTCTCCATCATATCCTATTATGTTGCTGTCTCTGTGTCTTGTCTGGTGTCTCTCTCTATCATGTCCTATTCTTCTGCCTCTGTGTTTTGTCTGGTGTCTCTCTCCATCATATCCTATTCTGGTGCTGTCTCCGTGTCTTGTTTGGTGTCTCTCTCAATCATATACTATTATGTTGATGTCTCTGTGTCTTGTCTGGTGTCTCTCCATCATATCCTATTGTGTTGCTGTCTCTGTGTCTTGTCTGGTGTCTCTCTCCCTCATATCATATTATGTTGCTGTCTCTATGTCTTGTCTGGTGTCTCTCTCCATCATATCCTATTCTGTTGCTGTCTCTATGTCTTGTCTGGTGTCTCTCCATTATATCATATTCTGTTGCTGTCTCTGTGTCTTGGCTGGTGTCTCTCTCCATTATACCCTATTCTGTTGCTGTCTCTGTGTCTTGTCTGGTGTTGCTCTCCATCATATCATATTCTGTTGCTGTCTCTATGTCTTGGCTGGTGTCTCTCCATCATATAATATTCTGTTGCTGTCTATGTGTCTTGTCTGGTGTTGCTCTCCATCATATCCT